>NC_042620.1:345695978-345937204 GCF_901001135.1 Rhinatrema bivittatum | reverse complement strand
AATGCCCCATTTGTTTGCCAGGACCTGTGTCTTTGCCATGTGCTTGCATTTTGCAAAGCGTGGGCCTTCCCTTATTTAGAAATGTCTCCAGATCTTCCAAGTCCACTCTGATCCCTTCTCTACGTACTTAGCAGAGGATGCTGCCACTGGAGCTGATATAGTGGGTGGACTCTGAGGAACAATGCCAAGGGCATCAGATGTGCTCTCTAACTGTGCTGCCTTCTCTTCAGCCACATCCTAATTTTGTCCTGCCTCCCCATCAAAGAACTGGATAAGGTGGCTAACACACTACTATAAAGGCCTCCCAAATTTTCCCCTTCTGGTACACTATCAATAGCTTCTATTTCAGGGAAAACAAGTAATGACTCTTCATCTGAATAAAAAAGCACTAGGAGTCGAGTGGAATCATTTAGACCAGGGGTCGGGAACCAATGGCTCGCGAGCCAGATGTGGCTCTTTTGATGGCTGCATGTGGCTCGCAGGCAAATCTTTAATAAAAAAGTAAAAATCTAACAAAATGAAACAAGTAGGATTCCTTTAGTTCACGGGTCCCCTTCAGCTCATTTTGGACCCTAAGAGTTTAGAGTCAGAGTTTAAAGCTTTTAAAAAAGCTCTAAAAGCATGGCTTTTCGAACAGGCTTATATTGACTATCTTGAAAAAAAGGACTCATTGGTTTAAAGAAACATTATTTTTATCTTTGTTTTATGTTCTTTTATTAATAATTGATTAACAATTTTATTTTTTATCATATTTTACTGTACCTTTTAGATATTTCAGTTTGATTTTATAATTTTGTAACATGTAAACCGTTGTGATGTATATTATGAACGATGGTATACAAGAATTTTTAATAAATAAAATAAATAAATAAGAAAGAAACAAGTTGGCTCCACTGATTTCATTTTTATATTTTGTTTTCAATGAATGCACTTCTCTAGCTGAGATGCTTGTTCAATTAGTCCTCCTTTAGTCTGGCATCAAGGGTTCGACGGTTGCTCACAGATTAAAAGAAAGAATCAGTTGGTTTCGTAGTGTAGTGGGTATCACATCTGCTTTACACGCAGAAGGGCCTGGGTTCAATCCCCAGTGGAGCCATTTTTAACTTGCTGCAGAAACAGTCATGAGTCTGAGTGCAAGGATTACTTAGATACCGAAAAAGCAAGTTGAAGACCAATGGGTTCCATATATGTGCAGTGGAAAACTCCACCTGTCAGGTTTTCAGGATACCCACAATCTATATGCGTGGGATAGGTTTACAGGCCCTTCCTTCTATGCTTGCTACTTGAGCTCATGCGAATTCATAGCAGATATCGTCTTCCCCAGAAGAAGTGTGGGAATGGTTACTGGAGACAAAATAAGGAAGCTTTAGGTAAACTCCTAAGCCAACATCTTGTGTGGTAAAAAGAATTCAGCAGTGACTCTAGTAAAACACATTTTTCATGGTAGATGGGATGGCTCTTGGAAGATCTATTTTTTGCCAAGAGTAAAAAATGTTAGAATGTGAATGGTGGCTGAGGCGATTATCCCATGAATTATTCAAACAGTATTCTAAAATAACTGGATAGGTGTTTGAAAGTGTAATAAGGAAAAGATCAGTCAAGGGAATAGTTCCATGGTGTAGAGGTTATCACATCTGTTTCACACACAGAAGGTCTTGGGTTCAAGTCCCAATGGAGCCACTTTATGTTTCTAGCAATGGATGAGCATTTTATAGATGTTCAGCCATCAGCTGTATTTGTGTCAGTGAATGCTTGCATTGTTATGGGACCTTCAGCTCGATACTGTAAGGCCGCGGCAGTGTCAGGCGCACCCTTCCTCCCCGCACGCACAGTTCTCTTCACTTAGCGCCCGATACTCTCTTCTAATTGCATGCAAATGCATGCCGCGGCTGCGAAGCCTTAGGCAAGCGTTAGGCCCGCGCAACCCATTTTACTGTATAGAGCACCTATACAGTATCCTGGGTTCGCGGGCCTAACGCTTCACGGCCGCGCTGGTATCTGTTATTTGAAATGTCATTTCAAATGACATTTGAAATGACAGGTACCAGATGTTCCCCGATGCTCAGCAAACTTTCCCCCAGCCCCCGCTTACCTGCCCTGGCCCCGTCCGGTCTCCGGTGCAGCCCGTCCGGTCTCCTGCAGCCCCGTCCGGTCCCCTCCTCCCGAAGCAAAAAAAAACCACCGAAAAAGTAGCAAGGCTCGGGCCTGCTACGGTAGTCCCTTCTCCCTTCTTCTCTCCGTGCAATTCTCCTCCGTGCGATTCTCCCCTCCCCTCCGTGCGATCCTCCCCTCCCCTCCTCTCCGTGCGATTCTCCTCTCCGTGCGATCCTCTCCTCCCCTCCTCTCCTTGCGATCCTCCCCTCCCCTCCTCTCCGTGTGATTCTCCTTTCCGTGCGATTCTCCCCTCCATCCCTTCTCCCCTCTCCTCTCCGTGCGATTTCAGCGCTCAAGGCAGCCACATGCCGTGACTGCCTTAAGCGCTGAAATCGCACGGCCATTCATCCAGGCAGAGGGAGCCTCTGCCTGGTTGAATGCACGGCCCCCGCCGGAATGGATGCCCGTGCGATTTCGGTAGTCAGCAACACAGTCCAATGTTAATGACGGAGTCAATTCCTCCAACGCTAAATAATATTGAGAAGAGGACAGGCGCTTTCCGTCCTCTCCTAACAGAAAGTCACGCACCTTTTGACCATGAAAAAAAGCCAGATTAGCCTTTTGTTCGTCCGACATAAAATGTCTTAATTGTAAATATCCATATAGGTCAGTATGAGGAATGGCATATCGAGTCACCAACTCTTGGAAACTACATATCTGGTAACATCCAGCTTCCCCCTCCAGAAGTTGAAACATGAATTTTAGACCTTTGGTCGACCACTGTTGAAAGAGGAGCTGGGTCATGCCTGGCTGCAATAGTTTACATCCTCTGATGGGTAGGCATATAGATGCTTCTGGTGGCATGTGGAATTTCCGACACAACAGTTTCCATGTCTGACGCAGGGGACGAATCACAACACTACTAGTTATTGATTTGGGAAGTAAGGAATCCGGGAAGTGTAATGTAGCACCAGGTGCATTCGGGGAAAGCCAAGCTGTATAGTGATCCATTGGAGAATGAAAGGCCGTGCCACAGACCCAGTCCCTGATATGGCGCAATAAACCAGGCCTGGTTGTAACATTCCAAACCCGGACATAAGAACATAAGAACATAAGAAATTGCCATGCTGGGTCAGACCAAGGGTCTATCAAGCCCAGCATTCTGTTTCCAACAGAGGCCAAAACCAGGCCACAAGAACCCGGCAATTACCCAAACACTAAGAAGAATCCATGCTACTGATGCAATTAATAGCTGTAGCTATTCCCTAAGTATAATTGATTAATAGCCATTAATGGACTTCTCCTCCAAGAACTTATCCAAACCTTTTTTGAACCCAGCTACACCAACTGCACTAACCACATCCTCTGGCAGTAAATTCCAGAGCTTTATTGTGCGTTGAGTGAAAAAGAATTTTCTCCGATTAGTCTTAAATGTGCTTCTTGATAACTTCATGGAATGCCCCCTAGTCCTTCTATTATTCGAAAGTGTAAATAACCGAGTCACATCTACTCGTTCAAGACCTCTCATGATCTTAAAAACCTCTATTATATCCCCCCTCAGCCGTCTCTTCTCCAAGCTGAACAGCCCTAACCTCTTCAGCCTTTCCTCATAGGGGAACTGTTCCATCCCCTTTATCATTTTGGTTGCCCTTCTCTGTACCTTCTCCATCGCAACTATATCTTTTTTGAGATGTGGCGACCAGAATTGTACACAGTATTCAAGGTGCGGTCTCACCATGGAGCGATAAAGAGGCATTATGACATTTTCCATTCTATTAACCATTCCCTTCCTAATAATTCCTAACATTCTATTTGCTTTTTTGACTGCTGCAGCACATTGAACTGACGATTTTAAAGTATTATCCACTATGATGCCTAGATCTTTTTCCTGGGTGGTAGCTCCTAATATGGAACCTAACATCGTGTAACTACAGCAAGGGTTATTTTTCCCTATATGCAACACCTTGCACTTGTCCACATTAAATTTCATCTGCCATGTGGATGCCCAATCTTCCAGTCTTGCAATGTCCTCCTGTAATGTATCACAGTCTGCTTGTGATTTAACTATTCTGAATAATTTTGAATCATCCGCAAATTTGATAACCTCGCTCGTCGTATTCCTTTCCAGATCATTTATATATATATATTGAAAAGCACCGGTCCAAGTACAGATCTCTGAGGCACTCCACTGTTTACCCTTTTCCACTGAGAAAATTGACCATTTAATCCTACTCTCTGTTTCCTGTCTTTTAACCAGTTTGTAATCCACGAAAGGACACCTCCTATCCCATGACTTTTTAGTTTTCATAGAAGCCTCTCATGAGGGACTTTGTCAAACGCCTTCTGAAAACCCAAATACACTACATCTACCGGTTCACCTTTATCCACATGTTTATTAACCCCTTCAAAAAAAATGAAGCAGATTTGTTAGGCAAGACTTCCCTTGGGTAAATCCATGTTGACTGTGTCCCATTAAATCATGTCTTTCTATATGCTCTACGATTTTGATCTTGAGAATAGTTTCCACTATTTTTCCCGGCACTGAAGTCAGGCTCACTGGTCTATAGTTACCCGGATCGCCCCTGGAGCCTTTTTTAAATATTGGGGTTACATTGGCCACCCTCCAGTCTTCAGGTACAATGGATGATTTTAATGATAGGTTACAAATTTTAACTAATAGATCAGAAATTTCATTTTTGAGTTCCTTCAGAACCCTAGGATGCATACCATCCGGTCCAGGTGATTTGCTACTCTTTAGTTTGTCAATCTGGCCTACTACATCTTCCAGGTTCACAGTGATTTCGTTCAGTTCGTCTGACTCATTACCCCTGAAAACCATCTCTGGAACTGGTATCTCCCCAACATCCTCATTAGTAAACACGGAGGCAAATAATTCATTTAGTCTTTCTGCAATGGCCTTATCTTCCCTAAGAGCCAACTGACTCCCTCACAGGTTTCTTGCTTTGGATATATTTAAAAAAGATTTTATTATGAGTTTTTGCCTCTATGGCCAACTTCATTTCAAATTCTCTCTTGACCTGTCTTATCAATGTTTTACACTTACCTTGACAATGCTTATGTTTTATCCTATTTTCTTCAGATGGATCCTTCTTCCAATTTTTGAAGGATGTTTTTTTGGCTAAAAAACAGTTGAGGCCTCCCTTCAGTTTTGGTTTCATTAGTGTCTTTAGAGGTATGCGGGCCCTTTTGCCGTTCCATAGGTATTGCTGTAGCCCCTTGTTAATGTCATGTATGTCCTGTTTCCTAAGCCAGACAGGTAGCATATGAAAAAGATACAACCATTTAGAGATTTCCATCATTTTCAATAACAAAATTTTCCCTGAAAGGGATAGTGGTAATCCCTGCCATGTAGAGAGGTTTTTAAGCAGCTTCTGCTTCAAGGGATTAACATTTAAACCATACAACTTACTAGGGGAAGCAGGAATGTAAATTCCCAGGTATTTAAGAGAAGTATTAACCCATTGCAAGGGAAAGGTACCTGGCCAGTTAAACCTTAGAGTACCCAGAACATCCAACGCCTCCAACTTGTCCACATTAATATTTAAGCCAGCAAAGCTCCGAAATGTAGATTGTAGATGTAATTAGGAGTCTGTATGACTTTGACAGACCCTTAGAGTGAGGGGCCTACATATATTTGGCGAGATTAATTCATGAATTAATTACCAGTGTAACAATTGTTTTTGGTTTTGTGGATTGTAGATGTAAGACATGTGGCAGTGAGACAGCCGGCTTACAAAGAAAGACCAACATGTCATTTGCAAAAGCAGCCACTTTAAAATTGCTATTTTTATAATGGATCCCTTGAATAATAGGGGATTCATCCAATTTCCGTAATAGTGGATCGAGGGTCAGGATGTACAGAATCAGGGACAATGGACAACCTTGACGTACCCCACGGTTGATAGAGAAGGCCTCTGAAACAGTGTCATTTGCTACAATACGAGACATTGGTTGTCTATATAAAATGGATATGGCCTGAATAACCTGGCTGGGGAACCGAAAGCGTTTGAGTTCTGAGAACATATAGTCCCAGGACACACGATCGAAAGCCTTCTCCGAATCAAACCCTACTGCCATGGACTCTAAATTTAGATAATGTGAAGTTTCTATGGCAGAGAGAAGTCTGATTACATGCGCCCCAGCATTACGGCCACCAACAAAACCTGCCTGGTACGGAGATATAATAGAGGGCAATACAGAGTTCAGTCTCTGGGCCAATATATGGGCATAAAGTTTCAAATCACAATTTAATAATGATATAGGTCGATAGGAAGATGCTAGAGTGGGGTCCTTCCCCGGCTTGGGGAGAACAGTAATAAATGCCTTATTGAATTGTGGGGGAAAGTGATTAATTGCACATGCATGATTAAAAAAGGATGTTAAAGGCCCCACCAAGGAGGAACATAAAATGTTATAGTATTCTGATGTAAAACCATCAGGTCCTGGTGACTTGTGATTTTTTCCGGTACAAATAACACCTCGTACCTCCCCCTCCATGATGGGTCTACTTAGAAATTCACGTTTATCCTCTGGAATCTGGGGTAATTGTACATCTTAAAAAAAAGACTCTTCTTCAGACTTTCCCCCTTGCCTATCCTCGCTGTAGAGCCCTTCATAAAATTCCCACAGAACAGTACAAATCTCCTTGCTGGAGGTAACATGGTGACCAAGGTGGGATTTGAGGCCACCAATGAAAGTTTTGCGGGTCTTAATGGCTACCATCCTTGCTAGTAATTTACTGGATTTGTTCCCATAACGAAAGAAAAAATGGTCAGAGGCTTTAAGCGACTTTTGCGCCCTAAGATGAAGGTGGGAGTTTAAAGCATTGAGACAAGCTTTATAAGCATCTTTGTGAGCCTGAGATGGGGAATTAGCTAGCAGTTGCTGTGTGGCTTGTAGCTGGGAGTCCAACTGCAAAATAGTGGCATTTAATTTTTTCCTCTGTGCAATAGCATACGCTATAACCTCTCCCCGTAAAACTACCTTGCTCGTTTCCCAGTACAAAGAGGGGTCATCCTTATGTAAATAGTATCCTTAAAGAGACATTACTGCACAATGTAAATAATCTAGCTCTGTAAAGTTTATATAATTCTTGTCTATTCCTGTCTCCTTCCTCCCCCAGTTTCAACTGCCTTGTTATATTGTAACTTTTTACTTCCTCGGCACTGGTTAATAGTTCTCAGTTATTGCACCCCCTGTTATCTGTAAACCGGCATGATATGATTGCATCATGAATGCCGGTATAGAAAAGCTTTAAATAAATAATAATAAATATGTTGCTCATTATTCATGGCATACTCGTCCCACTTCTGTAAGATGAAGGTGGAAGTCTTTATCCTCATTTAGGGACCCAGGAATATGCCTCACCTTCTGACCCACTTGAGGAGTAGACAGCCACAAGTCCACCCACACCGGGGCATGATCCGCAATAACAATGGATTCAATGTCTGCTTTGTCTACCTTACCGAATAGGGTATCTGAGACTAAAATATAATCTGTTCTAGACAATGTAGAATGTGCCCTGGAAACATGAGTATATGCTTTAATATCCGGATGTAACAAACGCCAAACATCCAAAAGCCCCAAACGTTTACAGAATTGCTGAACCCCTGATTCTGAGGATATCTTACAGCTTTTAGGTATTTGGGATTTATCCAGGCTGGCCTGGAAAACACTATTGAAGTCTCCCGCCAGTAGGAGTTCCCCTTGAGAGTTAGTTAACAGGATAGTGATCAGATGTGTGACAAAAGCAGGGTCTGGCAAATTTGGGGCATATATGTTACAGATAGTCACAGTTTTCCCTGCTAACATTCCCATTACTATTATGAAATGACCCTTAGGGTCCTTGATTTCCTGGGTGAGCGTAAATGGGATATTCTTATGCACTAAGATTGCAACACCCCCTTTCCTCCCTTTAGCTGCAGAAAAATAACAGGCAGCGGCCCATTCCCTATAGAGTTTCTTGCTTTCTATGTCTGTTAAGTGCGTTTCCTGGAGGCAAGCTATGCCAACTTTTAAGCGCTTTAAATGCAGGAAGATTTTCTTCCATTTGATAGGGATACCCAACCCGTCAACATTCCAAGAAATTATCCTGCCTTTACTTCCCATGAGGTCTTAGGAAGGGATAAGCTGCAATGTAAAATAGAAAAAATTAGAAGGGCAAGCTCCCAGCCTAGCTCACCCTCCCAGTCAGGGGTTCGTGCCCATAGAACAAAAATGGCAAGCATACACATAAATAGCATGGATAACATAAAGATAAGCTTAAACAGAAACAGTCCCACTAACACCTGTGCCCTGCCCACCTCCCCCTCCCTCCCTTCCCAAAAAACAAGTAACCCATCCAGACATCTAGAGTCTGGTAGTGAAGTCATTCGTGAGTGCTCGGATAACCCAGAGCTTCCCCTCCACCTCCATTTTACTTATAACCCAGCCACATAGTATTTCAGCTTTAGGACTGGAATTCAGGGTTTCCAAGAACTGAGTTGCCTCCTCGACGGTTGTGCAAGTGCGCCATTTCCCCTCATGATTGATACGAAGCTTAGCTGGAAATTGCATCGTGAAACGGATGTTCTTTTCTATTAATTTGCCACACATGGGGGCAAGTGCTCTGCGCAGTGCAGCCACCCTTGCCGAAGTCAGGTGCCAGATGGATGTTTGCTCCCTGAAATTGCAAAGTACCACATTTCCTGGCAGCCTGCATCAGTAGTTGCTTGTGTTGAAAATTAAGTATTTTAAGATGACTACTCGAGGTCTTGACTGGTCAGGGCCCTTAGCTCCCATACGGTGGGCCCTCTCAATTTCCAAAGTTCCTTCCAACTCCTGAAGGCCTAAGGCTTCCGGCAGCCATTTTAGGAGAGAGGGTCGAAGCAGATGGTCTTCTAATGATTCTGGGATTCCCAGGCATCTAATATTCGACCTGCGTGCCCTATTCTTTAGGTCATCAGTCTTAGCAATCTGTTCTTGGAGCAATTTGTCTAGCATAGCCACCTTCCCATTAAGCCCAGATACTTCATCTTCCAGGGTGGACGTGCGGTCCTCAATTTGATTTAGGCGTGGAGCATATTCTGTAATCACATCACGTGGTGCCCCGATCTGATCCGAGATCCCTGTGAATTTACAGCCTAAAGCTGCCAGGACCGCATCTTTAATTTCAGTCACCGTGGGGGGTAGCGGCATACTAACCTGAAAATCTCCTCCATTCGTCGTCTCAGCCACCCCGGGCGCCATCTTGGGGTCAGGCCCTTTGCTTTTTTCTTTCTCACGTTTCGCCAGCTTCGGGGGCATATTGGAAAGCGATTTGGACATAAACGAAGTAATCGACATAAGCTGTGTCCCTCCGCAACAAATCAAGGTGCTTCAAGGTAATTTTGCCGGTGGATGGAGGCAGAGGGGAGCCTGGTCGTCCGGAGCGAGATCAGAGATGTCCGATCCCGTTCACCACATCACGTGACCTCCGTGCATACACATTTTAATTAGTGGTCCAATTTCATTATCATAGCTAGCACTGTATTTTTATTACAGTAAGAGATTTACATTAGCAGTACCTTTTCTCCTTTTGTTCATTGCAGTTCTCCTTATGAATGCGATACACATATGCAATGTTAAGAGTGAGAGTAATTCAGGTCAATTGAGACGTCTGTTTTTTCAAAAATTATTTAATATTGTAATCTTTATAGATTGTTCCATTTTTGGCAGATAATTTTATAGGTATTTATATATAAAATCCTTTAGACTACATTTTTTCAGACAAATTTTTTATATAGTCTTCAATCCCACTACATATGGGTATTTGTTTGGCCACTCCCCCCGGACATGATTGACAAGTCGTTTTGGCGCAGTTTTATAACCTATTTAAATGTTACATCGGTAGAATAGCAATTTAAATGGTCCTGGTGTACCCGATCGGAGACAGCACGCAGCTTCATTATTATCGCAGTAAGTATCTAGGATGGTTAAATAATTTTTAAAGCCAAATATTTTATATATTTCTTATTTGTTTACACTGGTTGGCTTTAGCTGTTAGCGGCGCGTTCGTATTTGGCAGCGTCATTATGTGCATTGGACGTCATGATTCATGTATATTTGAGTCGAACTTTTGTAGTTTCTGCATGAGTTTTGCAGCCACGATTAGTTTGGCTGGAGGCGGCAATCCGATTGTATCGGGTCAAGCCGGCAATTTTGTTGTTTTTAATTGAAGAGTCAGCGCTTTTATTTATAGATTTATTTCACCACGTTAGTTTGCATTAATTTATATATTTTATATTTACTGGCTATATTCAATTTATACAGTGTTTTTATAAATAGAGCCACACGCTATATAATAATGGTTGATTAATATTATTACAATTTCTTTTATTACTGTGTCAGTACAGTTATCACGACATACAAAAAAAAATTTTTTTCTAATAGTTTGCAGTAATATTTTGATAGCTTTGACCAGAATGGATTCACTTGGCAATCCTGATTTTGGTGGTTAACGCTGGTATTATTCTTTTTGTTGTCTTAAAACTTAAGAGTTAGTGTCTGAATCCACAGATATTCAAATATCTTTTCCATAGTATAAACATCTCATATTAATGGCCACATTTAATCTACATAGTATTTTGGTATCTAGAATAAAGCAGGTTTAATATATTTTTTCAAATTTATGTTTCCAGCTTCACACTTCACCTTCTGTATGTTTGCTGATTGAGTTAATTTGATATATAAAAAAAGCTTTGCACTTCTCACCCACTGTATGTTTGCAGACAGAGTTTATTTGATATAAAAAAGTTGTTTAATTATTTACAGAATTTCAGACCAATAAACATTTGGTGTGTTTATCATAAGAGAGAAATATATATACTGCACCATTACATACAGGTACAAACATTGATATGCCACTATATTTCAATTCATTGTGCTTTAGTTCTTATTCTTTTATGTGTTATTTATGTTTTTACTGTTCTTTGTGGTACCTTTTACATGAGCAATATTTTTTACATTATTTTTTACACCATATATTATTTATTATTTATTTATTAAGTTTTTATGTATGTCTTATTTATTTTACATATTTATTGTTTTTAGCCCCTGAGGCAGCCCTAAGCAGGGCGAAACTCGGCCTGAGTCAGGCAGTTGTATGAATTGAAATAAAGTTACATTTGGACTATTTTGGCATCTAATCTACATTGTTGCCCAAACGGCTTTGTTAGATAGCCTACCCTCCTGTTTTATTGTTCTCCTCTGAGTATGTAGGATTGAGCAGCTTATACATTTATTAAAATAAATACATGAAATAAGTAAAACTAGAAACCAATGTAGTTCCCGTAATATCAGAGTTATATAATCATATTTTTTCCTCCTACCAACAATTTTGTGGCAGTATTCTGCAATAATTGCGGATACTTAATGGTTTTGTCTTCAGTAGAGTAGCTGGAGTAGCCTAATGCTGAACCAAACTCAAGATCTGAGAATGAAGAAAAGCTGACACAAGATGTATTGTATCTCTGCAAAGGAAATGGACCATCATTGTCTTGGTAGCATTCAGTCATGGGTCACAGTAGAATTATGATGTAATATTCTCCCTGCCCAATGCAATGTTGCCATTCTTGAAGGTCAGAAGAACCTCTCCAGGTTTATGCAGCAAGATTTGGTTATTTTGATTCTGGGCAAAGTGAAACTCCAAAGAGTTAACTGTGATGGCTTTCCAAAACAAAAGGTAGTTACCTTTAAAATAATTGTAAATATAAATCATAGTTCAATATCATAGGTATTATGTCTGTCAACATACTGCCTTCCCTGAGGTTTCAGGCACTGCCCACGATCATTTATTTTATTTTCTGGAATTAGTAGGACATACATCAAAACCTGCAGAATCTCTTCAGTCAACAAACCTTCTTTGACTTCCACTATAGCCAGGGAGAACAAATCACCATCCCATCACAACATCAGCAATTAAGGTTCTTAAGATTTGCTGAAATAGATTTTGGTTACTCTAGATGGAACATTTTCATTAATGTTCTAACTGGTTAGTTTCTTTAAGAATAATATGTTATTTTCATTCAACATTTAACTCCTGTTGTTTATGGGTCCCATATCCATTGGGACCTTCATTGTCAGTTTGTATTTTAATGTTTACCCACGAATTTATTAAAATAGGAACAAAAATTTTATTGGCCTGATCTCTCCCATTTTCTTTCTTTCTTTTATTATTTATTTTTAGAATTTCAATATACATTCAAATTATAAACTTCAATTAGAAAACTGCGACAAATAGGAAAAAAAGAATTTAAACAATTTCTTATTACAGAAAAAGGAAATCAAATTTAACAAAAGAGAAAGAATATATTAGTCTAATATAATCCTAGTCCTCAAACTAGAGAGATCCAAGGAACACAACCTCTGGAAAAAAATCAAAATAAAATTCAAAAGGTAAATGCTGGCATATAAGAAAGACCTAATATTATATAGAGCCATCTAAATACAACAGGAGAAGATGTTAATATAGCAGGCAATTTATTACTCAAAAAAGCTATTAATTGCATAGGGAAGAAAAAATATATGTAGCATTTTGATATTTAATAAGATATTTGTAGGGAAATTTTAACAAGAAAAAAGCACCCAATTCTAACACCTTGGGCCTTAATAACAAATTGTTGTGCAGAATGCGCACCCTGTCCGCGTCCAGCCCACGCACAGGCCTGCTCACCTCTCTGGTTCCAAGGTGGGTCCCGGGTTGGCCTCCCTAGCGGCAGCTGCGAGCTCTTCCAGGCCTCGGCGTCCTGCGGCAGCGGTCGCTGGGCCTTCCACTGTGCACCAGGCCTCACGTTGGAGTTTGGCACCTTTCATGGCATTGGCCATGCCCCTACAAGTGTGCAAGCGGACCACCCAGCCTCTTGTAGGGACAGGAGCAGGTCTTAGTTCCGCGGCGCGTCCTGATTGATTGCCTGATATAAGGAAGTCCCTGCCTGCACTTCCTTGCCTCGGCAATCGGGTTAGTATTGTGCTAGATTGTTACTGTGTTCTGAGTCTTGTTCCAGTCTTGTTCCAGTCTCGTTCCAGGATCCTTCTGTTCCAGCCTTGTTCCAGCCTTGTTCCAGCATCCTTCCATTCCAGTGTCCTCTTGTTCCTGTGTTTGTCTGTCGTCTCCCCAGGTAGTACCTCCGGACTGTCTCACTGGTACTGACCTCGGCTTGCTCCTTGACTACTCTGCCTGCTGCCTGCCTTCTGTCCTCAGCTTGCTCCTTGACTACGCTGCCTGCTACCTGCCTTCTGACCTTGGCTTGCCTGTGACCTCATCTGACTTCTGGAACCTGACCTCTGCTTTGTTGAGCACTCCTCGGACTGACTCCCGGATTCTGACCCTGCCTGATTGACTATGTCTCCTGATTCTGGCTCTGTCCCTAGCCTTGTCATCGCCTACGCTGTTCTGCTCCATCTGACCTCCAGTCTCGAACCTGTGCTCCTCTCCTAGCTGTGGGCATGCCTGTCTATCATCTCTCCAGGAGACCCTGCAAGGCCCACCTAAGTCTAAGCGGCCTGGGTCCCTACGGGCTCCACCTGGGGAGACCACGGGCTTCCAGTGGTGAAGCTCATCCTAGCCTCTGTCTCCTCCAGTGCTCTGCCCCCTGAGGGCAGGTGCTTCCTGGTCCCTACCAGGGAGCTGTTCTCCACTGTTCCAGGACAAGGGTCCACCCCCTAGTGCAACAGGTTGCCAAGGCCATGGACACAGCGGAGACTCCCGCCTCCAGGGCCCTACCAGGTTTGGCCGCCACGGTCAAACAACATCACCAAGCTTTGAAATCGCTGGCTTCTTTGATGGTAGAGCTTCGTTCCCAGCAATGAGATACAGTTTTGGCCAATCCTGTGGGCCTATCGGCCTCTATGCTTCCCAAAGCATCGTTGGCACTTCCTGCACCTCCTCGATACAATGGGGATCCACGCTCCTGTCATGACTTCCTCAATCAGTGCTTCATGCAATTTGCACTACAACCCTCATTGTTCCTGAAGTAAATCACCAAGGTGACCTTCATCCTATCTCGCCTGGAAGGGAAGGCTCTTGCATGGGTCTCTCCCTTATGGGAACACTCTGATCCCATACTTTCCAAGTTATCTGAATTCATTGCTCTCTTCAAGCAGACCTTCGGAGACCCAGGCTGCCAGGCTGTACCCAGCCATAACCTACTCCACCTTTTCCAAGGATCACGGACGCTCTCTGAGTATACGGTGAAATTTAGGACTCTGGCTACTGAGCCTGGGTGGCAAGAAGATTATCTGCAAGCCATCTTTCTAGATAGACTCTTCTGCGCTCTCAAAGATGAGCTCTCCATCCATGAGACTCCCACGTCTCTAGAGGACCTGATTTCCCTTGCCGGGAAGATTGATCATCGCCTCCAGCAAAAATGCCTAGAAGTAAAGGCTCGCCGCTCTCCTACACCACGTCCCACACGTGTTCCTAGTCCTCCAGTTAACACACCAGCACCACCACCCTCCTCCGGGGTGGAACCTATGGAGGTGAACTGTGGGCGATTGTCTCCGACCGAACATCTCCGTCGGCAAAAGGAGGGTCTTTGCCTTTACTGTGGCACTTCTGGACATCGTCTGCAGTTCTGCTCAGTTCGTCCGGGAAACTGCAATGCCTGAGCCCAGCAGGGGTCCTGAGCTTAGGCGCTACTGTTACTGGCCTTCAACTCTTGCTTCCAGTTTCTCTGGGCATCAAGGCCTACACCTTCGCCACCACTGCTATTGTCGATACCGGAGCAAGTGGCAGCTTCATTATTTATTTATTTTACATTTTTATATACCTACCATAATAATAATAATTATGGATGACATTGTCAAGCTGCTGAACATTCCTCTTCAGCCATTAGAGGTGAGCCTTTGCATCGCCTCCATCCAAGGAGAACACGTTCCAGGGCTCATCACCCATCAAACAGTGGCTGTTCGTCTTACCGTGGGCACTCTCCACGAAGAGGAGATGTCCTTCTATGTATTAAAACTATTGACACATCCAGTTATCCTGGGGCTGCCCTGGCTCCAGGCCCATGAACCCCAGTTCAATTGACATTCCCTGCAGTTGGTGCAGTGGGGTTCTAAGTGCCAGAAGACCTGTTTACCTTCTGTATCTCCAGTAGTTCCTGTTCTGAAGTCTGTTACTTTACCTGGTTTGCCTCTGCAGTACTCTGACTTCAAAGATGTCTTCTCAAAGCAGAAAGCAGATACCTTGCCTCCATTACGCAAATTAAATTGCCCTATAGAACTTCTGCTGGGCACAACGCCTCCCAAAGGCAGAATTTATCCACTGTCTCAACCCGAGACCCAAGCTATGCCTGAGTACCTAGAAAAATGGTTCATTCGTCCTTCTGATTCCCCTGCTGGAGCAGGGTTCTTCTTAGTTATGAAAAAGGATGGCAGTCTACACCCTTGTATTGACTACAGAGGGCTCAATGCCATCACCCGCAAAGACCGATATCCCCTGCCCCTTATGAGTGAGCTGTTTGATCGCCTTGAAGGGGCACGGATCTTCACCAAGTTGGATCTGAGGGGTTCGTACAATCTGGTATGCATCCAAACTGAACATATCTGGAAAACCGCGTTCAACATGAGGGATGGTCACTACAAATATACAGTGATGCCCTTTGGGCTATTCAATGCCCCAGCAGTCTTTCAACGCTTTATGAATTAAATTCTCCAAGACCTCTTGTACTTCTTCATAGTCGTATATATTGACGACATCCTAATCTTTTCCAAAGACCTTGAATCTCATCGAGAGCATTTTCAGATTGTCCTTCAATGTCTGAGATAGAACCATCTGTATGCCAAGTTGGAAAAATGCCATTTTGAGCATAATCACTTACCCTTCTTAGGGCATATCATATCTGATCATGGATCCAGAGAAAGTCCAGGGGATCAGCAACTGGCCCCAGCAAGTAGGCCTACAGGTCCTACAACGTTTCCTTGGCTTTACCAATTATTACCGGAGCTTCATTGCCAATTATTCTACCTTAGTTGCCCCGCTTACCGCCATGACCAGGAAAGGGGCTAATGCTCGGGTTTGGACCGCTAAAGCACAAGCTGCCTTTCAGACGATTAAGGAGGCTTTCTGTTCTGGCCCTTGCCTTCAGCATCCGGATCCAAGACATACATTTGTCGTTGAAGTTGACGCCTCTGCAATTGGCGCAGGAGCCATCTTAGCCAGTTTTCTCCCAAGGGTAAATTGATATCTTGTTCATTCTACTCACATAAGTTATCTCCTATGGAACAACGTTATACCGTTGGTGACCGAGAACTCCTCGCAGTCAAGCTGGCACTCCAAGAGTGGCGCCCCTAGTTGGAAGGGGCACAACACAAGTTTACCATCTTCACTGACCATAAGAAACTTGAGCACCTTAAAGAAGTTCAACTCCTGAACCCCCGACAAGACCGATGGGCGCTCTTCGTTGAACGGTTCAATTTCATTCTCTGTTTCCGCCCAGGTTCCAAGAACCTCTGTGCTGATGCTCTGTAAAGATCATTTGAACCTGAAGATGTTCCTGAAATCCCTAGTTACATTATAGATCCTGCCTGCATATCCCTTGCTGTGACCACTACAGTTCCTACTGGAAAGACCATTGTTCCACATAGATTACGTGAATGAGTTCTGAAATGGGCTCATGATTCCAAGTTGGCAGGACACCCGGGTGGGGCCAGGACCCTAGAGATGTTACAACATGGTGCAAGACTTCCAAAACTATGTAGACTCGTGACCCATCTGCGCCCAACAGAAACCACCTACCGGGAAACCTTGGGGCTTACTTCAACCACTTCCAGCACCTACGGAGCCATGGTCCAGCATCTCAATGGACTTTATTACAGACCTGCCTCCATCCCAGAAGAATACCATAATTTGGGTCATCATCGACCATTTTTGAAGATGGGTCACTTTATTCCCTTGTCGGGCCTTCTGTCGGCCCCAGAATTAGCCAAGTTGTTTTTGAAACATATTTTTCATTTCCATGGACTCCCCAAGGAGACTATATATAACCGGGGACCAGAGTTTGCCGCCAAGTATTGGTGCTCCCTATGTAAGAAGTTTAATATTGCCCTGAGTTTCACATCGGCCTATCATCCACAAGCCAATGGTCAAGCTGAAAGGACCAATTGGTCCTTGAAGACATTCCTCCGCTCCTATGTAAATGATCAACAGGATAACTGGTCTGATCTTCATCCCTGGGCTGAGCTGTCACACAATACCCATGTCACTGTGGCTACCGATGTATCTCCATTCTTTGTGGTATTCAGACGACAGCCCCAGCTGCCTCTTCCAGTTCCTCTGACTGTTCCTTCTCCAGTGGCACAATCCATGGCTCACACCATTCGTTAAGTGTGGAACAAAGTAAAAGAGCGCCTTTCTCAGGCCGCTGAACACTCCAAGCGTACTTCGGATGCCCATAGACGTCCTACTCCACTTTTCCGCCCTGGCCAGTAGGTGTGGCTAAGCGCTCGACACATACGACTAGACTTCCCTCTCACCGCTTGGCTCCTAAATATATTGTCCATTTCCTGTAATCTGAAGAGTAGGAGCTATGTCGTATCAACTCCAGCTACCTCGTGCCATTGGTATCCATAACATGTTTCATGTGTCTGTTGTGACCGTCGCTGCCCGACATCTCCACTCCGCCCTCCTTACCTCTTTGGTGACTCCTCCTGCGTTTGACGGATGTTTGGCTGCCGCGGCGTCTTCCTGCCGTCCTCTCCGGCATCCTCGGACCGGCTGGGCGCTGCCTCCCGCCATGCTGTTCAGCTGCCTAAGGGTGCCCGCGCCGCGCGGCCCTACTTCAGTACCTTCAGTGGCGCGAACCTCAGGGGCATCCCCCTGTGATGACATCATGGATCCAGGATACAAATAGCCTACGCGATTGCTAGCTTACGAGTTATCAAGGTTGGAACTCCTTCGGATGGGATTTGCTCTCTGAACCTAGCTACTGTGCCTCCACTTGGACTACTCTATTGGGGTACCCGCTCCTCGGGGGCCTCTCTCTCTTTTCTATTTCAGGTCGCTATCTGGAACCGGTACTCGCTTATCGAGGGCCCATGTTCCTGGACTCGCTACCTGGACTTCACTTATGCCTGGAAGACACCGCTGCCTATGCCATCTGTGAGTTGCCATCTATCTCTCTCAGAGCTGTTCCATGGAACCAAGTACTCACTCCTCGAGGGCCTGCCTTTACTTCAGCTCCTGTGCTCCATACTGAGAGATCACTGCATGAGTACATAACCAACGAGGTTCTAATCCTGAACTCTGCATTAACTGCTGCTACTCACGATATCAGTTTCTCTCCATTACAGCACAGCCATTGTGGGATCACTCTTCCAGAGCCTGAGGGACTACAAGCCCAGCCAGGCTATATTCCAGCTCACTACCGCCACCTCTGGTGGCTCACCATTAGGGGCGGATTTTAAGAGCCCTGCTCGCGTAAATCCGGGCGGATTTACGCGAGCAGGGCCTTGTGCGCTGGTGCGCCTATGTTCCATAGGCCTACCGGCGCGCGCAGAGCCCCAGGACTCGCGTAAGTCCCGGGGTTTTTCGAGGGGGGCATGTCGGATCGGCGCGGCGTTTCGGGGGCGGGCCCGGGAGCGTGGTTTTGGCACGGGGCGGTCCGGGGGCGTGGCCGTGCCCTCTGGAACCGCCCCCAGGTCCGGTCTCGGCGCGCTAGAGGCCCGCTGGCGCGCGGGGATTTACTTCTTCCTCCGGGAGGGTCTAGATAGGGCCGGGGGGTGGGTTAGATAGAGGAAGGGAGGGGAAGGTGAGGGGAGGGCAAAAGCAAGTTCCCTCCGAGGCCGCTCCGATTTCGGAGCGGCCTCGGAGGGAACGGCGGCAGGCTGAGCGGCTCAGCGCGCGCCGGCTACACGAAATCGGCAGCCTTGCGCGCGCCGATCCAGGATTTTAGTGGATACGCGCGTATCTACTAAAATCCAGCGTACTTTTGTTTGCGCCTGATGCGCCAACAAAAGTACGCTAAGGCGCGTTTTTTGAAAATCTACCCCTTACTGTCTAATAAAAGATCTGGCTGTGTGTGTGTCTTAAGCTGAGCCTGACCTGTGGCCACTCACGGGATCTTCCCCATGGGCATGGTCATCTGCCACAGAGTCCAGGGGTCCACCCAAAATCCTTACAAACAATAACAGTGTCCCTATTGAAGTCGTTGGTCCTCTCCTGGCCCTCATGTAGAGTTCCCTCTCCTTCACGGGTCTCTACAGAATCTGATTCATCCCTTCAGGTAAGCGAGGTACTCGACGTCCATCAGCATCAAGGGAGATGGGAGTACCTCCTAGCCTGGGAGGGTTATGGGGCCAAGGAGAATTCGTGGGAACCTTCGCACAACATCCTTGATATAAGGAACTCCTGAAAACCTTTCATAGGACTCACCCTGAGAAGCCATGGCGGCGTATGGGGAGGCCTAGAAGGGGGGGGGGGGGGAGGGTACTGTTGCGCACCCCGTCCAAGTCTGGCCCACATACGGGCTTGCTCACCTCTCTGGTTCTACAGAGGGTCCCGGGTTGGCCTCCCTAGTGGGAGCTGCGAGCTCTTCCGGGCCTCGACGTCCCGGCGGTGGTCGCCGGGCCTTCCCCTGCGCACCAGGCCTCACGTCAGAATTTGGCACCTTCCATGGCATTGGCCATGCCCCTATGCGTGCTCACGGACCGCCCGGCCTCTTGTAGGGACAGGGGCGGGTCTTAGTTCCGCTGTGCATCCTGATTGATTGCCTGATATAAGGATTCCCTGCCTGAACTTCCTTGCCTTGGCAATCAGGTTAGTATTGTGCTAGATTGTCACTGTGTTCTGAGTCTTGTTCCAGTCTCATTCCAGTCTCGTTCCAGTCTCATTCCAGGATCCTTCTGTTCCAGTCTTGTTTCAGCCTTGCTACTGCATCCTTCCGTTCCAGTGTTCTCTTGTTCCTGTGTTCGTCTGTCGTCTCCCCAGGTAGTATCTCCAGACTGTCTCACTGGTACTGACCTCGGCTTGCTCCTTGACTACTCTGCCTGCTGCCTGCCTTCTGACCTCAGCTTGCCTGTGATCTTATCTGGCCTCTAGAACCTGACCTCTGCTTTGTTGACCACTCCTCGGACTGACTCCCACATTCTGACCCTGCATGATTGACTACGTCTCCTGATTCTGGCTCTGTCCCTAGCCTTGTCATCATCTACGCTGTTCTGGTCTTCCTTGCTCCATCTGACCTCCAGTCTCGAACCTGATCGCGCTCCTCTCCTGTCTGTGGAAACGCATGTCTATCATCTCTCCAGGAGACCCTGCGAGACCCACCTACGTTTAAGCGGCCCGGGTCCCTACAGGCTCCACCGGGGGGACCGTGTGCTTCCAGTGGTGAAGCTCATCCTAGCCTCTGTCTCCTCCAGTGTTTCGCCCCCTGGGGGCAGGTGCTTCCTGGTCCCTATCAGGGAGCCGTTCTCCACTGCTCCAGGACAAGGGTCCACTCCCGAGAGCAACACAAATATTGCCTCCTCTTCTTTTGAGTAGATGTAGCAATATCAGGGTATACAGGAAGTTTTAAATTTAGGAAGGTTTCTTGATGATCCAGTCTTGATCTGACTCCATAAGAAAGGTTACTATAAGAGTGACAGGAATAACCAGGTCAGTCTCTGAGGATTTAGTAATAGCAGTGAGATTTAATCCAGCTGTCTCAATCAGGGAAAGAACTTGCATGTTCCTATTACTTGAGGTATCTTATTTAAAGGGTGGAAGATAGTAGACCTTAATAGCCAATGGTAGCGTTTGCTTTGGAAATTTTTAAACTTCCAACAAATACAAATGCATCACTTTTAAATACAAATGCATCACTTAACCTTGTATATGTTTAAATGTTATATAACCTTGTATATAACCTCCTCTTTAACGGGTGTTGTATACAGGGTTATATAACCTTGTATTTAACCTTGTATATAACCTTGTATATAACGAATGTGTCGCTAAACCCTGTACATAACCTTTCCCTTGTGTCGTTGTTTTTACTCCTTCCCCGCCCCCTCCTATGTCACTCCTAGTTGAATCCCTCCTTTCTAATTTATCTAATTTATCCAGTATTTGCTCTGTTACTGCGTTCTATTGTTTCCTGTTCATTGTAAAGGCAATGCCTATACATACATTGGTTGTAAGTTACATGTAAACCGACACGATGTGCAAACGGTTGTCGGTATATAAAACCGTTTAAATAAATAAATAAATACATATTTTTTTCCATATGTTTTTAGAAGAAATAAGTGGATCCTTGGCAAAATTTATGAAGCGTAAATTTCTTCCTCGCAATTGATTCTCCATTTCTTCCAATCTGGAGATACACGCTTGATTCTCTTTAATAAGAGCCTGTTGCAATACAATATCACTTTGGAATTCCACTGTAACATTTTCCAAAGATTTTTTATGCTCAGTAATTTCACTTTCAAGTGTTTGCACATGAGTCTCTAAGGCATTAACCTGATTGACCACTGGATTAAGTTTCGCTGAGATATTATTATTTAAGGTCTGGATCGTTTCTCAAATAGATTCAAGAGTAATATTAATTGGTCTTACCAGCTCAGAAAAGGAAATTTCTTCTAATGACATAGCTGTTTCTCCAGTTTGCTGTTGAGCCTCTGTTATAGCGTTTCCCTCTGCTGTACCGAGAGTATCAGCCGGTACTGAGGCAATTGCACCATGTACAGCTGCCTCAGGTTGGGAGCAATCACAACTGGCATCATCAGTTGGCGCCTTATCTCGTTGCGTTCCCACAACCTTGCCTCGCGCACATGTTATAAAATCGGGCATACATGTGTGCGCTCCGGGCAGCATGTGCACATGTACGCCTGTGTGCTCCCTTTTAAAATCTACCTCAGTGAGCATAGATTGAATTTTCAAATCTATTTGCTTTCTTTTGTATTGAAAAAGTATCTGCAGAAAGAAGCAGGTGCAAATCTCTGTGGGTACTTTACAGCAAAGTGTAATTGGGTAGAAGTACCTGTTTTTATGCAGAAAGATTTGAAGTTTGCTGCTTAAATATTTGGCTATACTAAAAGTTTACATTCTATAGTGTGACCAAACAGTGAAGAATACAGAGATGTCTTGCACCATTGAATGACATTTGAGTTTTATTTTCAGAAGGGAAAGGAGAGAGAATCTTTCATTTCCAAACCCTTCAAGACTTAATTAAAATGAGCTAGGATTCAACTGAGACTGAAATAATAAGTGTCACATAACCTGTAATGACCCTGCTGTTGCAGGATAGGACTGTTTGAGAAAACAAGAATCTGTCGCTCCATTCCTGTCAGCTATCTGCAGTCCAGCTGTTAGGTAAGTGGAGAGATGCTTCAGCTGACTGGCCTTGAGATGTGCTGAGGCGTTGCATTAGGCTTTGCATTTGGAAAAGCTTGCAAGGTGAGAATTCTGAGCGGAACTTTAGCAGAATTACATTTGAGCCACTCTGGGCAACTGCCGTGAACCGATGATGTGTGAAGATAAAGTCCGTCATGCCTATGTGTTGCAGCTCAGCAACTCTATACCAGATGATAAGTAGGTTATACATTGGAGAAGTTTCCATTAAAGTTGGACATCTTACTGGAGCTGGTCAGAGGAGTCCCACATTCATTCCTAATCACTGAGAAAGTTCCACAGAAATCTACCTATAGCCATCTTGACTGTCTGCAGAAAGATGACATATGAATGCTGCTAAATGAATATATTAAATAAGTGAAAATTGTAGTAGTTTCTGTATATAAAAATAGGTGAGAAAACTGAAATAGCATGCATTCTAGGGAAGTACAAGAAAAAAAATTGTTTTTCATTTCATTTTCCATTTATTTCATTTGATTTTCTTGTTTTTACATGGCATGTTATATTTACGGGTGTGTTTCATTGGCTTTTGCAAATAGCGTGCACTGAAACATTACAATGCATGTTAAAATGACAAAAATATTTCATTAGCTTTTGTGTTTCAGATGGGAAATGATGCAAAACAATATAACAAATATCATTATTGGTTTCTTGTCATTTTGAAATGATAGTCCATCCTTAATGCATTCCCAGAGAGTTTAGTTCTGTTATCTGAAAAGATGAGATTGTTTAATATGACTCTCTTTTCATAGTCTGTAAATAAAGAGAAAAATGTGTTTGTGACTATTATTGACCTATCAGACCAACCAAGTGTATTAACACAGGGAGGCGAGACATGATCAGGCTCCAGTTCCCTCCCCTTCCAAAAATGCACCACACTTTTAATGGCATTGTAAAAGGCCGCAGTTTATTGAATAACCCGAACAACATATAACACATATATAACTTTAACATTCCAGTCACCCGCCCCCGTTAATCCCCCCTTTTAAATCCCCACCCCGTCCTCTACCACCTCCATCCAGAGGTAAAGATGTTGTTTTACCCTCCCTCTTTGCTCGTCTCTCCTTGCCCCCCCCCCAAGCTCTTTGGCCCTCTCGAGCAGCAGGCCCCCCAACTGCCCGAGACACCCCCCCCACTCCAATTAACCTTGCATCTTCCCCCATTACAGCATGGGCTCGGGTTTCTGCCACCAATAAGGACTTTTCCTCCTTATGTCCTTGTTCCCCCACTGCGGCATTTACAATCTTAAAATGTCCTTCTCGAGCCCCCCTTGCAGGGTAAGATTGAAAAGATCCATACCAATCTCCGATAGATGGACCCCCATCCCCACAGAATAACCCAGCCTCAACTCCTCTGGACCACTCATGCTGTACACTAAAACCTCCCTCCCAAAACATCCAATGCCCCATTTGTTTATTCATTTTTACCATTCCCCGGGTCCACAAAGCCTGATCCTTGCAGCTTAACCGCACGATCATATCAGACCACCCTAATCTGATATCTGGCCATCTGATCATAATTTGTGCTATGTCTTTTTTCATGCAGGTTAATAAATCCTGGCAAGTTTTTGTCCCGATATCATTACCCCCAAGGTGAATTAACAAGATGTGAGGCACCCCCCACATAGCTATGCACTCCTGCAAGAAGACAAGAGGTCATCCCACACCATGTCCCTTTTGCTGAACCAAGCCAATGTCCAATTTTCTGTTCTTCCAGCTCCAGCTGCTCCCCGTAAGGCCTCCTCATCGCCCGTCGCTGTATTCGATGGATGAACGAGTGGCCCACAATCCATACACACCGTATCACTGGCCGAACCCCTTTTTGCACTGGAACATAAGGACAATTAGTGCCCATCTCTCTTCCCTCCCCTCCCCACGCCCACGCGTCAACCAGCACTGCCCCTCTAGGTGCGCACATACGACCTGAATGCCTGTGACTTCCATCTCCCTATCTCCTTAATCCCTTCCACCGGGATACCGCCTTCCACCGCCGAAGTGGCTGCCCTGATTCGAAAGGAATGTGAATTAAAATCCCTTGTCTCCCATCCCTTCCTCCCATCCCTTCCTCCCCACGCATATTGAATTGAAATCTTGTTAGGGGTTGATCCATCTTCATGCACTAACAAAGGGCCAGACAAGCCGGACTCCATCTCCCATACTTCTGCAATGTCCTTTCAGGGCATACTCACGGACTAGCAGCCGTGAAGAGTGCCCCTGCCCTTGCTGATCCATCTTCGACTTCTGTAAAAACAACGTCACTGTCCCCTGCCCACCTGTACCTGCTCCACCCACAACCCTCTTTCTCCCAGCGTGTTCCTCGACTTGGCCACCAACTCGCTTATCCACAGAGCCCAGAAAAAGGCCAGCGAGAAAGCCACCCCGAATAACAACACCTCATAGCTGGACAACAAACTGCCCGCAATTGCGCCATGAGTTGCATCAAGTCCCTGTAATGTATCAGTTTCCTCCTATCCCCCGCATGCCCCATACCCCTCCGCCACCCACCTAATACCCACTTTCCCACAAAACCGGTTAATGGATTACCCCAGCCGCTCAACTTCTGAAAAAATGAAAAACCCACTACTTGAGCCCTAACCGTTGTTACAGCCAAACCTTGCTGTTTTGCCCACAAAATAAACTGCACCAGCCTCTCATCTAACATCAGCCCTCCCCTCCATCCCACCCCCCTGCAGGAAATTGGCTGCAGCTCTGTATCCTGAAGTATAAGCCACCCAAATGGCCGGTGCAACCGATTGCCGAATCAATCGCCATTCTTCGTCCTCCCTAGGTTCCATTAGCTCTCCGGAAATGCTTCAGCCACCAATTTCGCCTGAGGAGCCACTTCTCGAAATACCTTCCATTGAAAACGAGAAAGAGCATTAGCTATCACATTGTGCACACTCGGTACATGTCTGGCCCGAATGTACACCTTCCCTTCCAAACACCTAACCACCAATTCCCTCAACAATGCCAAGACTTTCGAACAATGAGCTGATAACTTATTAATGACCTGCACCACCCCCAAGTTATCACACCAAAAGACTACCCTCTTATTTAGCAACTGTGTCCCACAAATTACCATGGCTACTACCATGGGAAATAACTCCAAGAAAGTTATAATTCTGGTCAATCCCACCTCTACCCAATCTGCTGGATAAGGCTTAGCATACCATTCTCCGCGAAAATATACACTGGAACCAAAGGCACCCGCCACATCTGAAAATAACTCCAACTCTTGATTCGAGGTCTCATCTCCAGGTATCATGCGTATACCATTGTAAGAATCCAAGAATATCCTCCACACCTCTAAATCCTCCTTAATTCTCCACGTAACCCGAATACGATGATGCCCAGCCCTAACTCCCCCCATGGACTTTGAGAAACGCAGAATGAAAACCTGTCCCATCGGGATCACCCGACAAGTGAAATTCAGGGAGCCAACTAGGGACTGCATCTGATACAAAGTTACCTTGTTCGCCCTTTCCACCTGCCGCACCAATGACCTCAATTTCACAACTTTATCCATCGAAAAATGCAAAACCATAGCCACCGAATCCAGTTCTATACCTAAAAATGTAATCCTGGTAGAAGGACCTTCCGTCTTTCCTGCCGCTATTGGTACTCCCAACTTCCTGGCCACCTCCATGAACCCAGCCAAAAGGAGTTGACACTCCTTAGATTCTCCCATACCCACAAATAAAAAATCATCCAAATAATGTATTAATTGGTTGCACCCTGTGTACCTCACTGTCACCCAGTGTAAGAAAGAGCTAAATGCCTCAAAGTAAGCACAAGAAACTGCACAACCCATTGGCAAACAACAATGAAAGAAATACTTACCTTGAAATGAAAAACCCAATAATGGCATGCTCACAGGATGTATGGGTTAACAAGCAAAATGCAGATTCTGTGTCAGCGTTTGCCATGAACGCTCCCGGACCCACTCTCCTCACCAATGTTAATGCTTCATCAAAAGAGGAGTATCGAAATGTACACTTACTTCTAGGTATATGATGATTCACTGACTCCCTGGGTGGATAAGATAAATTAAGTATAAGCCTGAATTTTCCTTGTTCCTTTTTGGGAATCACCGCCAGAGGCAAAAGATGCATATTAGAAAAGGGGGGGCCTCGAACAGCCCAGCAAGTCACCCTAACCTCAATTCCCCTGCCAGTTTTTCCTCCGCTACCTGTGTAAGCCTCGGAATGGACCTTGCATTCCTTACCCTCCCCCCAAACCCAGGCCCCATATATGGTATTGGAAAACCCAAAAAAAGAAAATTGGCCATTTTACGATCTGGAAATGATCCAGCCATCCCACTAACTCCTGTAACACTATGGGGGAATCTGCTTTTGCTAAACTCAATTCATGGCTTGGACCCTCGAGCAATGGCCACACTCTGGGACTGTCCGCACTTGGAGGTGGGTACGTGCCATTGCACATGGAACAGGCATGCTTGAACTTGCAATCCAGGAACAAGCATGTCGTCTTGTTAAATCTCCAGCAAACATCTTGATTCTCAACCAAGCCCTTGCTCCCCAACCCTGTCTTGTTTCCCATTCCTGACCCACGAAAGAGCTGTTGCCCCCCACCCCCTCTATCACCCATCCCATTAGACCCGGAGAAATCACCACTCACTCATTTCATATTGCCCGCACTTTTGTTGGTCATTTGTGTTAACCATAAGTTAATATCCTGCATTCCCCATGACATATGTCTATTACCCGCCATTTTATCCCTGAACGTCTCATCATATTTGAGCCACGCCCAACCTTCATAATCTTTAAATGCTTCGACAATACTATCCCTGTACGCCAAAAGGGCACCATATTGCTGTGGTTCAAAATGTCCCACCACTCTGGCTAACCTGAAGAAACCCCTCACCCAGTTCAAAATGTTTTTAGACACCTTAGGACCTTCCGGCCTTCTTTTCTTGCTTTTCTTCTTATCCTTTCTACCTCCCCGTCTACCCTCCAGGAGTTTGAATATATTTATATATCTACGCTTCTTGATCCTCCTCCGCAGCTTGCTGGGTACCCCCTCCCATAATTCCATCAAAAACGCCAGTGCCGGATGCCCCATATCCTACTGTGGACCCTCCACTACACCTTGCCCAGCTCCCGAGGAGGTACTGGTGGAAGACTGAGAAGATGATGAAGAACTTGAATCTGACCTGGAACTTCTGGAAGACTTTTTACGCTTCTTGCTTGACCCTGCTGAAAGCTCAGGCTGTACGGTTGTGCACTCACCTTTGTCGCTCTGTCCACCCTGTCAACCTGTCGCCCACTGCTCTTTCACTGCCTTCAATCTTCCTCTGTCGTTGTGGAGCTCCCTTCCACCGTCCCTTGGCCATTCCCTACACACCTCTTCCCTTGATGTACCTGGTCGCTCAAACTCTGCGGTGGCTGTGGAAACATATGTATAATTAGTTATATGTGTAATTATTTGCTGTCAAATTGTCTTTATTTATTTGGTTAGATACACAATCCTGTAACTCTTGCTGTTAAAATTTTCAACTTTATTAATTGCATAATGAAAATGCTAAAAAAAATGTTTTGAAAAGGGGAAGAAGACCTCAGTATTGGCAAAAAGATCTGATTGTCTCAGAAATATAATGGGTCTTTTATGCCCCTTATATTTTTTGTTTTTACATAAAAGTTCTTTTTGTTTTCCTTTCATTTTCCTTAATATCTACTTGTACGCAGTTAATGGTTCTGCTTATAAACCGCTTGTGTCTTATCTTCAATAAATGAATGCTTTCACCACAGCAAACCCTCTCCCAGCCCCCTCCCATGCCGGCCACCCTCTGAAATCACCCCTATGTCCCTGAGCCTCCTCATAGCCCCTCACAGTCCCCCTCTTCCCAGCTCCCCTCCCGAGACATCCATTGCTCCTCGTTTGGCTCTGAAGCCTCCCCTTACCTGGCCTGATCGGCACGGCGCACCTCTGACTCATGCCACATGCTGTACCACCCCGCCCAATTCCAAAGTGGTGAGATTCCGAATTCCCATGCCCCTCCGTGTAGTCATGGCCAGGCGCATCCATCTTCCACTCACTGGCACATCTATCCACCATCGGAAAAGGTGCCTCCGCTCCTCTCTCACGACAGCTTGGCATGTGCGACGCGGCATGTCCGAGACCACGGTGATTGGCCTTAATCCCTGGGGCTTTGACCATCCTGGCCCCCCTGTAAGCTTCAATTCCCTTCCGCAAATTCCCCCTCATGCCCCCTACAGAGGGCTACTTGACTCTTGCTGAATCACTGCCGCCGCAGGCCCCAGCAGCAGGCTGTCTGGGAGGGGGGGGTTCTCCCTTCCCAAGCAGTGAAAGGAAAGGTCCAAAGGCTGGAATGCTTCCTCGCAACCCGGGGGGAATGGGGATGACCAGGAGACAGGCGGAGCCTCTGCACCACTCTCTCCTGAACTGGAACCCGGGGAAGTTCTGCTCCTCTCACTTGCCTGCACCACTTGCTCCATCCGGCTCATGTTCACTGAGGCCCGGTCCACTGCACTCCGCTGTCTGCTGCTGATGTGAGCGCTGCTCAGGCCCCTGCCTGGCCAAGCCGCTTTATCTGTGCCCAGGTGCAGCAAAATATGCGCGCAGCTCTAGGCCTGACAAGCCTGTCCCTCAGATTATTTATATATATATATATATATATATATGGGTGTGTGTGTGTGTTTATAGATATCAAATACATCAGACATTATTTAGCTCATATGCATTTATCTATATATTTCTTCTCACAAAATATACACAGGATGATAATCTTACATAACAAAGGAACACGGTTACCAAACTCATTCTGACCAAACTCCTATTTCATTTAGTTGGAGGATATACTGTGATAAAGAAACCAAAATCTCTAAAACCTAACAGGCTAATTTTAAAAGGAACACGATACGCCCATAAACGCGCGTATCAGCACGAGAGCAGAGATACACTGCAATTTGATATCATGTGCACAAGGTCGCGTGTATCATTTAAAATCCCCCTTCCTGAACTCCCCCTCTCTCTGTGATTAAATCCCATCTAAAAACTCACCTTTTTGAGGCTGCTTTTAAATCTTAGGCCTGATTGTTTGCTTTTAAATTATTTTTAAATAATTTTTTTTAATTTTTAATCATTATTTTACTTTATGAAATGCCCCAAGTCTCTTATCCTGTATGTTTGTCTTATTAGATTGTAAGCTCTATTGAGCAGGGACTGTCTTTTTTGTGTGTTGTTTGCACAGTGCTGCATATGTCAAGTAGCACTATAGAAATAAGTAGTAGTAGTAGTAGTAGTAGCATAGTGTAGGTACATTGATGATATTCTTATGATTTGGACAGAATTTGTATCTGATTTAGATGATTTTTGCATTGGCTCAATCAATGTGACTCTAATTTGAGATTTACACATTTTTGCAAGCACAGAATCTGTATTGTTTTTGGAATTCAGAGGATAATTTTCAAACTACATGCAGTGGCATGTATGTGTGCATGTGACCGTGCGTAAATTGTAAATAGTATTTTATTAAACATGTGTATGATATAATCATGCTTTATAAAATACACGTATCTCAACCCTACAACATACGTGTGTACAGTGTATTGAAACCAAGCATATCAATGCACTGATTTAAAAAATATACATGCATTTATTTTACATGAGAAAGTAAAGTAGGACTTACATGGTGTATTTTAAAACATGCCCGCATCAATGAAATTATCAGTGTTACCAATTAGTCCACTAGTTCACCCAGTCCTTCTGCTGCTCATCGAGACCCTCTTGGGTCTTCAGCTTGAAGTCTGCCCAGTTCACCCAGACCTCCCCCCAGCCAGTACTACATAATAAACATATTTAATATCACTTATGCCAAATAATTAGCAGGAGTAAGTTGGAAAATTTACGCAAGTAAGAACTTTTAATAATAGCAACTCATACATGTAACTATTGACCCTACCTGGGAACGCCCCTAGACTGCCCCATTTCTACACATGTATACATGCGCATCAAAGTGAACATATGAATGTATGTTGACTTTTATAAAATACAAAATATGTGAGTAGAGGCTACCTATTTATTTATTTATTTATTTATTTATGCTTTTTATATACCGTTGTTCCAAAAGTAGATCACAATGGTTTATAAGTATAGCATTGAATTACATTGTAATATAAAATGTATGAAAGAGATCTAATTCCAAGGAATTATTTAAGTAGAAACAGTTCAAATCAAGGAAAATTGAGAGTGAGATCAAAACTTATGCATGCGATGCTAATTTTGAAAATTCACCTTTAAGATTTCAGTTCTCAATAACCAGTTTTGTTTTGCTATCTATTGCAAGTCTTTGAATAAGAACATATTACTCCATTTTTCTAGTTGTCAATCACGATGATTTAAAGAATGTTTGCCAGTTAACCAAAATGACATTTTCTGTGCTCAGAAGTTGTAGATTTTATTTACCTTTTAAAAAATGTATAAGCTGCGTACCATACTTCCTAAGTGGTTTACATTAAAAAATACTAATTAAAAGCATAAAAAAAACACATATGTATAAACACATAAAACATAATAAATTGGGTCATAAAACAATAACTAAAAAATAGCATAAAACAATACATAAAACAAAATCCTAGACTCTGCCATGTAATATATTCAGTTACCAAAAACCTTAATGCACTTTGCTGATGCCACAGGGACTTTGAGCTAAAAATATAAAATGCACTTCAATGTAGTATATTCATTTATTCAAAACTTTAATGTATCTAGCTGACCTCACCAGGAGTTTGCTCCAAAAATAAAAATAAAATATAAAATGTACCTCTTTCTAGTTAAAAGCTTGTTTAAAAAAGAAGTTCTTTACTAATTTCTTGAAGTTTTGTAAGGAACTTTTTTTCTTGATCTCGATGACTTGTGGCTATAGATTCCATACCTCTGAGTCCTGCACATAAAATAGGTGTTCTCAAGGTTTGTCCAATATGATCATGCTAAAAGAGTGAATATGAAGAAGATTCCATGAAGCTGATCTCAGCTACCTATAAGGTCTATAGAACTTTCATGCAGCATTAACATAATTCCTTCAAACCAAGCATAAGGACCTTGAATTTAGCACACCAACAAATTAGCAGCCAATGAAGATTCATCAACCTTGGAGTTAATGCAGTCGAATTGAAATATCAGATACAATGCAAGCTGCTGAATTCTGAACACATTGAAGTGCTCGTATAGACCAAGATATAGTATATTAGAGTAATCTAACATACTATATCTAATATCCATTAACATTAGTTAATCCATTAGTCTAATATCCATTAACAGATCATAGCTGCATAACGTAAATACTGCCTATTGTAAATACTTTATTGCCTATTGTAAATACTGCCTATTGTAAATACTTTACTCCTGTATAATTTTCTTTAACTATTGCCTCCTTACACCACCAGTTCTAGCAACCCTGTTATATTGTAACTTTATTCTTTCTTATGCACTTGTTATATGTACGAAGTTACTGCACCCCTTGTTATCTGTAAACCGGCATATTATGATTGTACCATGAATGCCGGTATAAAAAAGCTCTAAATAAATTAAGTAAATAAATAAATAATCTAGTAATGACATAACAAGAGAATGCACAATAGTTTTTAGATCATTTTCACTAAGAAAAGGGCATAGTCTACATACCAAATGAAGTTTATAGTAGGCCCTTTTAACTGCTTTATTGATAGGAGGTTTCAAGGACAATCTGGAGTCCATGATAACCCCTAAATTGCAGGTCTGAGAAACAATAGGTATAGAGGCTCAACTGTTAATATACTATGAATTTCTTTTGAGGGATATCTGGTGAGATATAGTATCTACGTTCTAATCATATTAAGCAAAAGTTTATTTGCGCTTAGCCAAAGAATTCTCATGCATGAAGATATCATATCAAGCGATTCTTTAAAGAAGTCATTGTTGACAATGAAAAATTGTATGTTGTCTGCAAAAATGTGATATCCCACATCCAAACTTGCAAAGACACGGGAAATTGGGGCAATGGTCTATATACTATATCTTGGTCAAAAAAGCCAAGCCCTGTGGAACACCTGTCTTGAGATTAAAAACCTCTGATTTATATCCAGGAAGAACAATCCATTGTGTTCATCCCTCCAGGAATGATGTGAACCATTTTAAAGCAGTATTAGCAATTCCAATATCCCTTAGTCTCTTCAGTAATAATCAATGGTCAACAGTGTCAAAGGTTGCAGTTATATCCAATAATATTAAAAACTCAATGCTACTGTCAAAACCATGGTGAAAAGTATCAGTTAAAGAGAGCAAAAGAGTTTCAGTATTATGGTTGGCTCTAAAACCTTAGGGGCGGATTTTAAGAGCCCTGCTCGTCGGTGCGCCTATGTTCAATAGGCCTACTGGCGCGCGCAGAACCCCGGGACTCGCGTAAGTCCCGGGGTTTTCCGAGGGGGGCGTGTCGGGGGCGGGGCCGAGTGGCGCGCCATTTTCGGGGCGGGATGCGGTGTTTCGGGGGGGCCCGGGGCGTGGTTTCGGCCCGGGGCGGTCCGGGGGCGTGGCCACGCCCTCCGGAACCGCCCCCGGGTTGCGTCTAGGCGCGCCAGCGGCCCGTTGGCGCGCGGGGATTTACTTCTCCCTCTGGGAGGCGTAAATCCCCCAACAAAGGTAGGGGGGGGGTTTAGACAGGGCCGGGGGGGTGGGTTAGGTAGAGGAAGGGAGGGGAAGGTGAGGGGAGGGCGTTAGCGAATTCCCTCTGAGGCCGCTCCGATTTCGGAGCGGCCTTGGAGGGAATGGAGGTAGGCTGCACGGCTCGGCGCGCGCCGGTTACACAAAATCGGTAGCCTTGCGCGCACCGATCCAGGATTTTAGCGGCTACGCACGTATCTACTAAAATCCCGCGTACTTTTGTTTGCGCCTGGAGCGCCTACAAAAGTACACGAATGCGCCGTTTTTGAAAATCTACCCCTTACTGTTGGATATCAAGGACAGAGCTTTTATCAATAAAATTTTGCATCTGCTTTAACATCACCTTTTCCAGACTTTTTGCCAGGAAAGGGAGGTTGGAAAGTCCAAAAATTATTCATATCATTGCTATCAATGTTTTCTCTTTTGAGAACTGGTCTAACATAGGCTGCTTTAAGTAAGTCAGGGACATGACTTTCAGCCAATGAAAAATTAATGGTGGTACTAAGATAACTTGCTATATCCTCATTATTTCATTTCAATGGAGCATTTGAACAATCATTTATGGGGCAGAAATGAATTTTAAGATTGCTGATTAAATCTTTGATTTCTATTGTACTGGTTGGCTCAAAGGTTTCCCAAACAATAGGCTCTTCACTAGTTGTTGGAAAGCATGGTGAAATTCTATGAATTTCATATGGAAAAAAACAGCCTGTGTTATCAGGATTAGTTCTTTTCTGCGAGTTATTCTCTTCATGAGAATAAGCAGTAAGGGTCTCGGTCATTCAGAGGCAGCTTGCACTTGGGAAGTAATATGCTGGCATTTCAAAAGATCAGGTTTGACACTATATTGATTCAGCTTAAGATAAAAAAGCTCATGATCTTCGTTCTTTAAGGATTTTCTCCAACACCGCTCAAGACATCTGAGCTAACCATTTCAGGGCCAAACCAAGGGCCTTGTAAATTCTATTCACTAGTCTATCTTTAGAAGAGGCAACTATATCTAATGCTTCCTATATAGACAGCTTCCATGGTTAACAACTTCATCAGCACTAGCTATTGTGGCTTCCTGAATTTTAGGAAGCAGCAAGATTTGAAAGGAATCTACATTAATTTGACTATGTTTACTAATTCTACATTTTGATGTATTATTGCTGAGAGTGGTCTTTTTTATATTTGCCTGCATATTTATAAGAGAATGGTCAGGCCAAGGTACCCTATTACAGTCTGTCTTAAAGGTACAAACTTAGGCCTGGATTTATCAAAATGCACTAAATAACGCATGCGATAGAAAAAGGGGTGTTTTTTATGGTAATAGGCAGTTTATTGCAATTTGTGCTAATACCTATGGGCCTGATTTTAAAAAGCATTTACTCGAGTAAAAACCAGGTTTACTGGAGTAAATTCACTTTACTTGAGTAAGTGGGTTTTTGAAAATTGCTACAATATATGCCATTGACTTGTCTATAGGATTTACTCACATAAGTGCACTTTACTTGAGTAAATGGCTTTTGAAAATTGCTACAATAGTAGCTACATTTACGCATGTAACTCCTTTTGAAAATTACCCCCTATGTGAAGAGCTAAGTTAGCTCAAATTGCCACTGAGGGGGGAGGGAGAGAGAGAGAGAGAGCCTAGCCCTAATGCCTGCACCCTAGATAGGTATTTATATCCCTATTGGAGGTCCACCTAGTAACTCGAGGTGAGGTTTAGGTGTGTGCATTCGGTCCCTACGTATTGGCAATCCGCAATGGATGTTGCCATTTTCGTTGTATACGTGGGGAAGCGAAACGTATCGCGATTCCCCACGAATACATGAATCTTCGCTGAATTATTCGGCAGCCTAAATAAATCAAGTTAAACAAACCCCCTACCCTCCTGACCCCCCCCCCCCCCCCCCAAGACTTACCAAAACTCCCTGGTGGTCCACGGGGGGTCCGGGAGCCATCCCCTGCACTCTCGCACCCTCGGTGCCGGTTTCATCATGGCGCCGATAGCCTTTGACTTACTATGTCACAGGGGCTTCCGGTGCCATTGGTCAGCCCCTGTCACATGGCCATCGGCACCATCTTGTGCTCCTACCATGTGACAGGGGCTGACCAATGGCACCGGTAGCCCCTGTGACATAGTATGGCGCCAATCTCCTTTGCCCTCACTATGTCACAGGGACCGACGGTCGGCCTCTGTGACAAAATTGATGGCAAAGGTGATCGGCTGCCAGTATTCAAAATGGCACAGATCGCCTTTGCCCTCACTATGTCACAGGGGCTGACCGTCGGTCTCTGTGACATAGTGAGGGCAAAGGCAATCAGCGCCATTTTGAGTACTGGCATCCGACTGCCGGAGTGCAGGAGGTCACTCCTGGACCCCCGCTGGACTTTTGGCAAGTCTAGTGGGGGTCAGGAGGCCCCTCCAAGCTGGCCAAAAGTCACTGGGGGTACAACGGGGGTCCCGGAGCAATCTCCTGCCCTTGGGCCAGCTGATGTAGGGCATAGCTACAGTGGTTGAAAGTAGGGGACATTTCCTCCCCAGCAGAGACTTCAGCATAAATTTCAGTCATATGCTATCCCACAGAGTCCATTCAGAGCATGACCACAAATTCATTGGTATATTGGGCCCAGAAAGTTGCGGTCTAGCCAGATCTGTCCAAGGTGGGCCAGTAGGGATATACATTTTATTTATTTATTTATTTATTTATTTAACAACTTTTTTTATACTGGGATTTGGTGGAGACCGTCATATCGGTTTACATTAGTTAACAATTATTTAAAATAGTAAGATACATCAAATAAAACAGACAGTATACAACAACATCACTATTACATTATTAAAATTGGTTACATTTTGCATTATAGTCCCTAAACAAATCACACATACCACATATGGACAATTATGACAGTGACAGTTGCATGCCCTTCATTCATGGAATGTTCTAATTTTTTTTGCTTTCATTACTTGCCTGAGGACAAATTCGTTTAACATATGTCTTAAATGGGATAAAAATGATATTGATAAAACAGAGGCAATTCAAAGGAGATGCACCAAAATTATACATGGACTAAATGAAGTATGTTATATTCGGAGAGACTAAAGGAGCACACAAAATGAAAGGAAAGAGAAGGCATGACACAAAAACACTCAAATATCTAGGAGGTGTCAATAAGATACCAGAAGGAAACATTTTTCATAAAATGAAATTTTCAGGACAAAGGATCTTCATATAAATTTGAAGGAAGGGAAACACAAAAGAAATATTGAGAAGTATTTTTTTCACTGACTGGATGGTGGAAAGATACAACAGACTTCCACTGGAGGTGGTAACATGCCATCTAAAACTGTGGCAGAAATCAAGCAGGCATAGGATGGACACAAAGGGACTTTAGTATTTGGATGAAGGGAGATAATCACAGATCAAATAGGAGTTGTGTGACGGCGCAGCATGCAGGCACCAATGGGCAGACTGGATGCAAAAAAAAAGTTATTTTCATCTGACGTCTTCCATGCTTCTATGTGTTAGATTTAGAACTGGAAAAATACCAGTCTTCATATTCACTCTGCATTCCACTAACCTACTAAAATTTACAAGCTTATTCAAAGAGTTGAACACCCACAGGTAAATTAGCTCTTTAGCTCTGCTATTATCAGATGAAAAGTCCTGCTGTGGAACTATGGAAATAGTGTGGGAGTTCAATGCTTTGCAATTTCACTTTTCCTACTAAAATGAAATGGATATTGTAATTAGAAATAAAGCTATTGACTACTGAAGCTGTTTTTGAGTGGGTAGTAAATGGCTAGAGGGTTTAGTTACTAATTGATTTCCAAAAAGCATGAAATGGTACTCACCTTGTAGCATTACTTCTGAACTTGGAGGTTTCACTTGCATAATCTCTTTGAGCGCTGTTATACTAGAGATTATATTTTGAAATAAAAATATACATAGATTGATATTTTTATTAATTTCAATTACCACAGTCAAATAAAAAAACTCCAAGATATCAAGACTTAAAAAGCTCACTCGACCCAACCCTTCCTAGTTTTCTTTTCTCTCCCTAGTCCTCTCCCTCCTTCCAACACGTTGCCTTTCCTCTGAAATTGACAGATAAAATTTGGTCATATCTGGCTTGCTCCCCAAATGGCAGTGATTATGATGCATACAGAAGCACACTAACAATTGTGCAGGAATTCAGCCAGAGACAGAAGTTTGGAAAACAGACTGTCTTGAGTGTTCATAATGTTAAAAATGAGTACTAGCCATGCAGAGTTCATACGTAATTTATTCTCCATCTCAAACATTAATTTATCCGTAATCATAATATTCCAGATTTTCCTGGACCATTCCAAAGCCGTAGATCTTGTGGCTTACTTCTAGGCTAGGGCCAAAGTGTACCTAGCTGCAAGGTGAACTCTGTGAACCAGGTCTTTGAGTTAGGCAGCAGCTTGTCATATAGCATTAAAACCTAGAAGGAAAGGGGAGCAAAAGAGAGACCATTAATTTGTGCCTCACTGGCAGGTTTACATTAAAAAAGAAATCTGTAAAAAGCAGGTGCTGCTAACTATAAGATATGTAAAGATTACCATACGGCAGGACTCTGCAAATGTTTTATTTTGTAGTCTTCACAAATGCAGAACCAGAGATGTATGTAAGATTTTGTAATTTAGGAAGGTTATTATTGTTCTTTATTGTAATAAGAATAATGTACTTGCAAGATGTGAATAACAATCTCAGAAATGTTTATTGCAATTGAATAGTTGTAATTTTTTCTTACCTCTTATCATTAATAACAATAATTATTGTTTAAGGCTTTCTCAATATATTATTTTGCCCTCATAAAACTACCACCTAGAAAATATTCATTAGTCTTAATGAACAGGCAAATCAATTTTGCATTTCCTGAATGCAATGCAGTAGGTGAGCTAAATCTTCCCATAAAATGTGGTCTTAAATTGGCAAGGGATAGAATGAGCAAAGAACTCAATTATTTTTTTGGGATACTTGATAACTGGTCTTAATTACAGTAACATCACACAAGACACAGACAAGGATCAATTGATCCTCCTAGCCTGCGCTGTTGGTTGTACAAGCTTGACTGCCTGCAAAAATCACTCCTCATTCATGTCAGTTTTATAGTCTTTCTGCTTTGATTCTGGAATGTTATGTGTAGATGAAAGGGATATGAACCTCAAAATTTGTGGCTTGTTTTGTTTTTGCATTTTGGGGGTATTTTTCATTAAGATTCAATTTGTTTCATTTTTTTAAGTTCAGTTTATTGGCCAAAACAACAAAAAACAATTTAAAAAGGAACAAAAAACCGAAAAGAACAAAAAAAAAAGAATCGCAGCTCCCGCCCCTGAAAAAAAAACAGGCCTTCAGTAGGACCAGGTCTCAATATCAAAAACTGACCTGAGGCCTGGCCCTGAGGCCAGGTCCCATCACCAAGGCTTTGTCCCATAGCCAAGGCCAGGTCCCATCACTGAGGCCTGGCCTGATTTCTGCTCTTGGTGCTAGAGCCCAGTCTGACACCTGAACCCAACACTGGATCTTGTTGCTGAGGCCAGGGCCCAGCCAGATACTGGGTCCCATCACTGAGGCCTAGGTCCAGAGCTGGGGCCCAGCCAAAAATGGGCTTCAGCACCAGGGCCTATCCAAAGACCTGGTCCTATCACCAAAGCCTGGCCCACTGCTGGGTCGCGGCGTTTCTGGGGCGGGCCCGGGGGCGTGGTTTTGGCCCAGGGCAGTTCAGAGTCATGGCCGCGCCCTCCGGAACCGCCCCCGGGTCGCGTCTAGGCACGCCAGCGGCCCGCTGGCACGCGGGGATTTACTTCTCCCTCTGGGAGGCATAAATCCCCCAACAAAGGTAGGGGGGGGGGGTTGAGACAGGGCCGGGGGGGGGGGGTGGGTTACGTAGAGGAAGGGAGGGGAAGGTGAGGGGAGGGCGTTAGCAAATTCCCTCCGAGGCCGCTCCGATTTCAGAGCGGCCTTGGAGGGAACGGAGGTAGGCTGCGCGGCTCGGCGCGCGCCGGCTATACGAAATCGGCAGCCTTGCGCGCGCCGATCCAGGATTTTAGTGGATACGCGCGGCTATGCGCGTATCTACTAAAATCCCGCGTACTTTTGTTGGCGCCTGGAGCGCCAACAAAAGAACGCCAACGCGCCATTTTTGAAAATCTACCCCTATGTTTTGATATCATGTCTCATCATCATTAAAAATTTCTATGGAAAATTGTACCTTTCTATATGGATGTGCATTCATTTTGAACAAATGCGCAATATGCAACGTATGGGTCCCTATTCGTTGCATTCGTGGGGTTCCAAAACATATGGCAAATCCCCACGAATACAACGTATCATAACGAATGAACCCCCCCACCCTCCTGACCCCCCCAAGTCCCCGCCAAGACTTGCCAAAAGTCCCTGGTGGTCCAGCGGGGGTCCTGGAGCGATCTCTTGCACTCAGGCCATCGGCTGACAGTATTCAAAATGGCGCCAATAGCCTTTGCCCTTACAATGTCATAGGGGCTACCGGTACGATTGGTCAACCCCTGTCACATGGTAGGAGCACAAGATGGTGCAGGCTGTCCATCTTGTGGACAGACACAGATATCCATTGCCAATCAGAGCCTATAGAAGGGGAAGTCCATTAGTAGTACCTTGGACCACATCCTCCTCCACTGATACCAGGGTCACTGTATGCTTCTAAGTGCAACCAAAGCATTTGGTGACAAAGGACGAGAGCATGTCCTTTTTCACCATCATTTTCCTCTTTTTCCTCTATACAATATAATAATGCCAGCTCCACCTGAAATCGATACTGAAAAGACATCACTGTAGTGCTAGATCAAGGCTGCTGGCACCATTTAAAAATCTGGGTGTGGGGGCAGGAACAATGGACTTACTCCTATTCTTTTTATATTTTTAATTCTAGACCCATAGCAAAAGGGTTATTGGGGGGCCAGGAAGGGAGGTCCCCAGCCCCAGCCCATATTTTTGGGATGGGTGGTATGGGCCTGGGGAGGCCTAGCTAGATATTTAATGGATGAGAGGCACATTTCAGGAGCTTAGAGCCTGGCTGGGCCAGGCTCAGCCCAGATGGGTAGGGTTTGTTCCTGGTTTTGATTTTACATAGTGGGAAGATGGTTGGAGAGCCTCAAGGGTGCCCTTTTTTGTTATTTTAATTTTCAGCTATTTCCATGAAAGGCATTTTCGGTTTGTTCCATTGAGAATAAACCAAAAATGGCCTCATTTTCATCCCCGTTTAAGACATGTTACATGAATGTACATCCCCACTGGCCCAGCTTGGCCAGATCCGGCTAAACCGCAGCCTTCTGGGCCCAATATTCCAATGAATCTGTGGTCATGCTCTGAATGGACTCTGTGGGATAGCATATGACTGAAATTTATGCTGAGGTCTCCTCTACTGGGGAAGAAAATTTCCCCTACTTTCAACCACTGTAGCTACTAACTATGGCCTACATCAGGAGAGCCCAATCTGTTGTGTCCACAGGAAGGGAGTAACGGATAAAGGAGGGGAGGAAGTGGAAGCTGACAGGATGCTGCTCTTATTGATAGTACTGTGTGGGGTGCCCACTCTTTCCTTCACTGGAACTCCACTGACTCTCTGCTTCTGTTTCTCCCATTCCCATACCCTAGCCATCAGCATTTCCTTCCTTTTGGTCTGGAGGACAATACTCCCTTTCACCCATGGGCTAGTTTGTAAGAATATCTGTATGTTTATTAGAATTTCTACACTGTTCTATAAAAACTAAAATGAAAACTGAAATCTATAAAACTCAAGTATTCTGATATTCAAAATAGGAACATCATCGAAAAGCAGACATAAACAAATAAGTCTTTCATTTTTTCTTAAAATACAGCTGGTTGAGAGGTTTGAGCCCGTTTTCCAGCTGTAATTGCAATTTTATTTATTTATTGTATTTTATTTATTTAAAATTATTTATCCACTGCACACTCCAATGATTGTGGTGGTTTGCAATAGTTTTCATTCTCTATTCAAGCCAGAGATTTTCTAACTTTAACTTCTCCTCTAGGATATTGAGTATGGGGATGACCTCGCCAAGGGTAGCACTTGTTGAACATGGCATCCTTGAAGGGCTTCAGGACTTCTACCATCTGTATCAAGTGTAACCATTCATGATGCTGAAGGACACAATTCACATCTATCTCAGTTTCCAGAGAGAACTCATGAAGATCTGTCTGTTGCTCCAGTAACCTTTGCAACATCAGACAGGTGGAATTCCATCTGATGTCTACATCCTGAATAAGTTGATGCAGAGTTCCCTACCTCCTACTTCCTGCTTCTCAGAGTTGCTGCTCACCCTTCACACTGCAGTGAAAATACCCTCGTCTTTCAGGCGGGCCGTGAGACCATCCAGGAATATGGAGCGTAGGCAATCCTCACCCCAATGAAGCTCTGTGACCAAGGTACAGAACTCAATGACGAAATCGACTAGAGGTCGGGAGCCCTGATGTAGGAGTAGAAATGATGAGCTCGAGGTGGCCTGTCATCCTGGATCATCAAAGACGGTGTGGAAAAGGACCAGGAAGCCAGACAGGTCCTGTAATATTGGATCCACATGCTCCTACAGAGGAGAGACCCAGGCCAGGGCCTTGCCATCCAGGAGAGAGAGGATGTACGTGGTCTTGGTTTGTCGGGGAAAAGTGCGGTCTGCAGGCAAAAGTGCATTTTGCACTGGTTCAAGAAACCTCTACAATGTGCTGGATCCCAGAAAAGCGTGGCGGAACCGGAAATGGAATAACCGAGCGGGTCGCCGGTGTGGGAGTGGCGAATCCCGACGTCAAAACAGCCGAAGGACCCTCAGGAACCGAGGAGACCAGACGGGCACTGAGCCATTCCACAGCCAAGGACAGGGTTTCCAACACCTCCTGTTGCTCGAGTATTTTTTGAACCAGGCCAGGGATGGTCTGAAGGCAGAGGCCTCCGCCGGGTCCATGAACTTGGCAATCTGTTGCGAATATGGATAGAATTGTGGACCCTTGGTCCGAGGCGGAGTTGGCGCTACCTGAGGGGGTAAACCCACGCAGGTCTCCACCGTCGAGAGGTGAGGCCGGAGAGATGCAGGGGCCAACTGGAGCTTCGCCATTACCAGTCCATGTTCCCAGCAGGTTGAGCCCTTGGGTGCCGAGGCTGACTGGTCTTAGGTGGGCCCCTGTGATGATGGGTGGAGAGAGCATGAGCGTCTGGAGGTGAGACGGAGTCCAGAGAATACCTCAGTCTAGTTCCAAGATGGGGGCAGGCAGAGAGTAGCAAGGAGAATCTGTTCCGAGGTCAGGGGCTGGTGGCGAGAGGTGAGATGAGGGCCGGTCCGGGGTCAAGAAGCTAGGAGCTCCGTCTGAGGTGAAGAAGGGCTGGATCAGGAACAGGCAGGCTGGAACAGGAACAGGCAGGCTGGATCAGGAACAGGCTGACACAGGAACGCTGAGAGGAGACCTGATTGCAAAGTCGTCTGATGGAAGTCTGCTGCTGGTATATATATATGACATGAGCCCTGACATCATCCGAGGGAGCCGGCAGTGATTTCCCACCATGGGCCCTTTAAATCTTCTCAGGCGGCGCACACTCGCACCTAAGGGAAGGGCCAGGAAAGGATGGCGTCAGCAGCGTCCTGCGTGCTGGGAGGCCCGGGATGGCCCCGGCAGCGTGGAAGGCCTGCCAGCTGCGTCGGGAGGAGCCGGGAGCCGCAGCCCAAGAGCCGGAGGTTGGGTCAGAGCCTCGAAGGGCTGGGGAGGCCGGCAGGGACGGTCCGCAGCCAGTGAGTATAACACGCCCAATCCCTTCCCTCTACTGATGGCCCTTTGACAGTGAATGAATTCTGCAAAATCTTGGTCCTCCAGAACTTTAAAGTGCCTCCACATCTCTGATGTCTTGAAGGATCCTCTATTCCTGCTGCTGCTGGAGTTGGAGCTGAGGGCAGGCAAGCAAGGAAAAGGCCAGAGGCATCTCTAAAACAGCACTACCTGCTCTTTCTGGGGGATGATTTTGGTCTCGATAGTATCTCTTGCTCATCCTGCTGCTCAATAGATAGTACGTTAGTAATTAGACTACACAAACCCTCCTCAATTACTGGTCTTAATGACCACATTAACATCATATAAGACAGCAGGCAAAGATCAATTGGCCCTCCAAGTCTGTCCAATTCTTCCCATGTACCATGCTATAGCTAAGGGTGCATCCCAGCTGTTGGCAGTACAAACTTGATTACCTGTTGAACATCACACCAGATGTTCACTAAATCTGAAAATTCCTCACATGATTCATCTGAATCAGTAATTTCTCTAAAGATCTCCTGCAGGCATTGCTCAAAAGGATCCTAGTTTTGGCTGCTTCATTCCTAATGACTATGGGCTCCCGAGTCAACCCTCCTCTGACTCTGCCTTCTTTTGCCCCTGCACCACAGGAACAATGGAGATGAGAATATGCAGCTGCTGCTTCAGCTTCGTTTCTGACGCTGCCTCTGAAGCTGGCTTCCCTTTCCTATTTATTATTTATTTAAACAAAGCATATTCCACCTTATCCCAAGTCCTAGGTGGAGTACATCTCATAACAGTCACAGAAACAAAACACACCCAGCGCAACTCAGGCAAATGTAAATGTCATGGTGATGGGGGACTCCTGGTTCTGTCACTGCTATCGTCAGTAGTAAAGTTTGCGCTGATTCTAAGTCCCGATGGAGGAAAAACCTTTTTCCTTCCTCTCTCATTGTTGTTGCGATATCTATGCTTTGATGCCAGAGGTTCGATGGAATTTGAAACACTGAGATCACTAGTGATGGTAATGATTTTTTAGTGTTACAGTATTAGTATGGACAAACACACAGACGGAAGACCAGACAAAGTTGCTTTGGTAGAAACAAAAACGTCTGCTTGCTGACTGTATGGAGACTTACACGGATAAGAAAGAGACATAGTTTGTGGAAGAATCACACACAGTACATTGACTCCCTTCAAGACAAAAGAAATTCACAAAGCAAAAGCTGCCAGTAAAAGCCACTGCTGTATCCCACTGCACACAGTGAACACAGACAGGGGAGGCCGGATGCCTTTCTACATGGGGATCGCCAAAGTAACCAGCCTCAGCCTCTACCCCTGCCCTTTCCCCCTGCCTCCTCACTCCCACCCACCCACCTCCCTCTCTGTCTTCATGTCCCAACCATATCTCTGCCCCTGCCCCCACACCTCCTCTTTCTCTGTTTTTAGGGAGGTAAAAGGGATTTTGGTGTTTGGTGCTGGGAAGAGAGGAGGAGCGTAGAGAATAGCGGTAGGGGGAGAGGCTCTAGGGAAGATGAAGAAAGGTTCTCAGGAAAGAAGAGCAGAGGGATAGGGGTGGGGAAATTGGGGAAGGGAATATGACGAGAGGGATTAAAAGGAGGTGGGATGAGGGAAGAAGAGGGTTGGAGGGGAAGAGAATGAAGGGGAAAACAGGAGAGAGATGGTGGAGCCACTCAAGCCTGTCCGCTCAATACCAATGGTACCTTGTTATAAAGTCCATCAAGCTAGGGTGAGAGAACACATTACAAAATGTCATCTTTGTGAGACTTTCCTTACTCCAAATGATGTCAAATCTTCACCAAGGTGTACTAGTAGAGGAGTAGCCTAGTGGTTAAAGCAGTGGGCTACAAACCAGAAGACCAGGCTTTGAGTCCCACTGTCGCTCCTTGTGACCTTGGCCAAGTCACTTTACCCTCCATTGCCTCAGGTACAAACAGATTGTATCTGGGGATAGGGAAATACCTGCATGTAATCCACTTTGAAGTGCTGCAACAAGTAGAACATAAACAAAGTAAATGTTGTGCTGATTGGACATCTCACTCTACATGTGAAATTGGCCCCTAAACCAACACCTCACCTTGACCTCCTATAGAGATATAAATGCTTAACTACTATGAGGGCGTTGTAGATAGTCTCTCTTTCCATTATTAGATATTTTTCATATACAGAAGCTAGTCAATGTTCATATAGAACTTAAAACACAACTTAAAAGAGGCACTTCCTGTCTTTAAACTTTCATTGAAGCTAGGAAAAACAAAGCAGAAAAACCAGATGGTAGAGGGAAATAAATGACTAATATAGGGGTAGATTTTCAAAGGGTTGCACGCGTAAGATACACGCGCAACCACCAAAAACCTACCCCTGCCTCCCCTTGCGCGTGCCGAGCCTATCCTGCATAGGCTCGGCGGTGCGCGCAAGCCCCGGGACGCGCATAAGTCCCGGGGCTTGAAAAACTGGGCGTTCCGGGGGTGGGGCCGTGGGTGGGGCGCCGGCCTGGGGGCGTTCCGGGGGTGGGACCGAGGCCTCCAGAACAGCCATCGGGCTGGGAGATGGAGAGCCGGCGTGCGCAAGTTACGCCTGCCCGGAGGCAGGCGTAACTTCTTCAATAAAGGTCGGGGGGGGGGTTGGTTAGGGCTGGGGGGGTAGGTTAGATAGGGGAAGGGAGGGGAAGGTACGGGGGGATGGAAGGAAAGTTCCCTCCGAGGCCGCTCCAATTTCGGAGCGGCCTTGGAGGGAACGGAGGCAGGCTGCTTGGCTCGGCGCGTGCAGGTTGCACAATTGTGCACCCCCTTGTGCGCGCCGACCCTGGATTTTATAACATGCGTGCGGCAGCGTGTGCATGTTATAAAATCGGGCATAGATTTGTTCGCACCGGGTTGCGTGAACAAATCTACGCCTGCACGCATGTTATAAAATCTGGTCCTTAGAGTTTAGCTGTGAAATATGTCATTGGCCAGGCAAAAATATAAAAGTAGGTTGTCACACTTTGCTCTTACCCCCCACCACAATCCTAAATCTCCTACCCTCCCAGTGCCTTCAATTTGTAAGATCTTCAACCTGGATAATAGTGCAGCCTACTATGAGCCGGGACCAGTGTTTCTGCTGTCATGAGGGAGCTACACTGAAAGCTATTTGCATGTGTAAGCTGCTATTTTATAAGAGACTTACATGAGTAAATGCAGTAACTCATTCACTCAATTTTATACCTGCAATTTATCTTGAGCAATTGATATCAGATGGGTCTGTTGTCAGTTACTGGTTGGATAACTTGGAAGGCATTGAGGCTGAAGAACTAGGAGGGTGTCATTGAACTGGAGAAGGAGTGGGGGAACTGGTGGAGTCATTGGAAAAGTGGTACTTTCAATTACATGTGCAAATTTTAAAATACACAAACCTAAGTGCATAAATCAGGATTTTACACAAGCAAGTCAGATTTTTTTTGTTCACATGGAAAATATACCCATATGCTTATAAAATAGGTAGGAAACATTTGTGCGTTCAGTACATTGAAATACACTCAATGCATTGCAGGTATTCATGTGAAAGCATACATATGTGCATATATTTGGGGTAGACATAAGCATAATTTATGGTCTGTATATACCAAATTACTGTTGTAAAATTCTGCACGGCCTTATATGTGCGTAAATGGGGCCCCATGGAGTTGTTCGAAAGTTATCCTCCCTGTGCAAAAGTAAACCTGTATTTGTTGAGAGAACACTGTAAAACAGTGGCTACTATGCAGATCAAGACCTCAATTTCATCTTTCCAGTGTATCCAAATGCCTCACCTTCTTTATCACCTCAAACTCTACTCAGTCACTTTGCATTGCTCTCGATATCCCTTCCAAGCACGTTTTAATTCTGATATGGTTTATCTATTATGCTTGAGCTCTTCAATTGCTTCTTAAGATATGGACATAGATGAGGTCTGATTCAAAACAAACCAATTGCATGGAGAGTGCAATAAGCTAACTAGGGCTCTTAATCCAGAAACTGCTGTGATAGTGATACTAACCTTAAGGTTATCAACTTGACATTTCTTTGAGTTCTATATTTAAAAGGCTTTCTCAGAAGAAACTAAGGCCTGGATTCTCTAAGGTTGCAGACCTCAGTTAATCCAGTGGTAATGGGGGGCAGGGGGGGGGGGAAGCAGGGGACGGTCCTGCGATCGCTGCCGGCTTTCGCGCCGAATAACTACATAATAAGTTATGTGGTGTGAAACTGGCGGCGATAAGGAATCTTACCTTTCACCACCAGTGATGAGTCCGCAGCGTCAGCCCCAGTGCCGCCCCGACTCCTCCTCTTCCGGGGCCAACTCCACCCCGACTCTGCCCCGAGCTAGCTATCGCACGTGTGCAATAGCGTTAGAGAATGACCCCCTAAGGAAAACTATTTAAATCCCCACCCCCCCCCAAAAAAATCTAAATATATATATATTATATAAATATATATATATAGTATATAAAGTGAAAAAGAAAGTTTAAAATATTGCAAACATATAAGTTAAAGGATTTACAGTGAAACATTTATGATATGACGACATTCAAAAGTCCTTAGTCCTTTTAATGCATTTCATTAAAGCACAAATCCTAAGGGAATGCATAACTTATACTGTGTAGCACAAAATATTTTAATGGGAAAAAAACATTTTAAACCTTTTTTGTCTACATTACAGTCTAATTATAATAAATATTAGAAAAACAAATACTTAACTTTTTTGCCATTTTATCATGGAACTGGTCTTAATCCACTGTAATGATTAAATGAATCTATAGCAAAATAGAGAAAAACTCAGTGAACACAGTATAAATATTATTATAGCAGATAATTGTAATTCTACAGCATATACAGAAATAACATTACTCATAATTATATCATAATAAAGTAAGACAGATGGATATATTACAAATAATGTGAACAATCTATATTCCATGCATTATTCACCATATCAGGTATGTTTTTCTGATGTTTTTGATATTGATTATTAGAAAAAATGTACTCTCCTGGTATAGTGAGGATACATTTTTTGATTATAAGTGGGGGAGGGGGGTCACTAAAGGAGCATTCTAACATACTTGTAAATGCTAATATTCTTGCATTAATCTATAAAAATAAGTCCGAATATACAGGGTCAGATTTTAAGATTTACGCACAGGTGCAGAATTGTGCGTGCAACCCAGCGCGCATGTTATAAAATCAGGGGTCAGCAACTGCAAGGGGGTGCACACTTGTGTGCGCCGAGCCGCGCAGCCTTCCTCCTCCTTCCTCAGAGGGAACTTTCCTTCCTCCCCCCACCTTCCCCTACCTAACCCGCCCCCCCAGCCCTACCTATACCCCCCCTTACCTTTATCTGATAAGTTGCGCCTGCCTCTGGGCAGGCATAGGTTGTGTGCACCAGTGCCGGCCAACGGCTGGCCTGGAGGCTCTGGCCCTGCCCCACCCCACCCCGCCCCACCCTGCCCACTCCCCGACCCCTTTTTCAAGCCCTTGTGCGTGTCACCGGGCCTATGCAAAATAGGCTCAGCGCGCGCAGGAGCAGATTCTCGGGGTTACGCGAGTAACTTGCACGTGTAACCCTTTGAAAATCTGACCCATAATCTAATTCAGAATCTCATTTCACCATTGACAAATTCATTTTTTTGAAAGAGATGCATAACATAAAAATATTTTCTCCTATATATAGCTTCAAAATTGGATTACTATATTTTATTTATAGGACTGTCCTCAATCTTGCTGCTTTATTTTGATGTATATTCATCACCTTCTAAGATCCCGTGTGATTTTGTAGCAGGAAGAGCTCTTATTCCCAAGCAAGAAAGTTAGGACTTGCTCTTTTTTGGTCACCGTACAATGCTTGATAGATGTAAAGTGTTGCCACTCAAAGTCCAAGTCATCATGGAGCCATCAATCAGTCCTTGGTTGCTTATATATCAGAAAAAAAAAAAAACCCAAAAAGGGGAAGGGAAAAAAGCACCTTGAGTAATTCTATGTTCTTCAAGACACATTTTTTTTTTATTTATATAATATAAATATTTATTCAAACTATCATCCTATAAAACAGTTTACATATATTTACCCTTAAAATATCCTAGGAAAATTTTACACATATAAAGTCCAAGACACACTACCCCCTACTTTCCATAAATGTATCAAAAGCAGAACATTTCTTTTATATACCAAATCCTCAACACTAAACTATGACTAATCTCAAGCTAACTATCAACACATAAGGACATACATATGTTTATTCTCACAAATATCTCATATCCTCTTGTACTAATTCTTTTTTTATATAATTAGTTATATATGGATTTCTTCAGCCGTTGCCTGACGGCGTTTTGATCCTTTGACGGATGGTTGTTTGCACAGATGTCCTGCCACATTGATATAAAGATATTTGGAAACTAATAAATTGTGAGTGTTGGGAAAGTGGCTATGTAAAGTTGGCTTCTTCTGTCATAAGGAGAATGGTTTAAATGTTGTGAATCCCTGGACGGGAATTTGGTTGAAATTTATTTGATACTGTGGTATCACAGATTGGTGTGTGGATACCGGTGAAATAAAGGATAATTCAGTACAACGGAGAATTGGATCCCCGTGGTATTGGGTACTGAAGGAATGAATTGTGTTTAGATCATCCTTTGAATGGGCTATATATTGGGGTTGAAAGAGTGAACGATGCCAAGATTTACCCCTGAAGAAGCTTAATTGCGAAACAAGGTCCTTGTCGGGGATTGTAACTGCAATAGCCATTGAACACAGCGGGATTTTTTAACACTCAATGTGTTATAAAAAGATAATAATATTGAAAATGTATGAAATTGATGTCTGAAGTTGTATTTTTGTAATACTCGTGTACTGTATTTTCTCATTATAAATGTTTATGGGAAATGTGCAATATGATGGGTGGGTATTTTAAGTGAGTGTGTATGGTATGAATGAATGGATATATGTATTTTATGGGTATATGTTATGTATATTTATGAATATTTTGGGGATGTTTAGGGTATCCACATGTTAAGATAGTTGCTTGCAAATGAAGATAAATAAATTTGAAATTATTTAATTCAAATGGTTAATATATCATTTTTTAGCAAACATTATTTTTGGAATATTGTTTAAATTAATTTATGCTATTTTGAGAATTGATTATGATGTATTAAGACATAGGATTAAGTAATTCCATAAATATAACTAATTATATAAAAAAAGAATTAGTACAAGAGGATATGAGATATTTGTGAGAATAAACATATGTATGTCCTTATGTGTTGATAGATAGTTTTGGGTTAAGGACAGGTAGAGTACCCCTGTTGTAGTTACCGTTTTGGGTAATCTCAAGCTAACACAGATCGATTAACACAAAGATATACACTACTTTTATTTGCAGAATATACAATAACAATCACTGTTAATGCCTACAATGTAGGTTCACTAACGCTATACAATTTTGTTTCAGTATATTTCAAATTTTGTTACAGTATATTTCGATGTGAAAACCTGTCTCATATCCCAAGCTGTGATGTTTCAATGATGTAATTACATGTCCCAACAAGGCTCTTGTTTTGCCATCCCAGCTTCTTCAGGGGAACTTCTCAAACGAAACAGCAAATAAAACGCCCTAAAACTGGCTGCAAGAAATATCAAGTGGAGAACAAAAAGTTAGATAACTAAGGATCCTGAACCATCCCATAATCCTATCCTCATATTCTAACTCCTCTTTCTCTCTCACATGCTCATCAAAATACTGTTACGAAAAATCTTTTATTGAATCTTAATTACCTCAGAAATAGAATCCTACCACCCTAGCCCATTAAAACTATATTTAACCCACACCAAAAAATATTTGCATGTATCAACAAATTACTCTAAAAATTTACAAAAAATATCCAGAAAATAATATTTACCTCTTCTCACTCCCATCTTAACAACATGGGGTGAAACAGAGAAATGACTGGGTTCAAAGTCGCCTCCTGACTGGATCAATCCATTTCTACTGACACAAATACCATAAAACGAACCCATTAGTTCACATGAAATGCCTATCATATAAAATGTAATCATAGTTTTGTTAAAACCACCCCTTTTTTTCCCCAAAAATCCCCTAATCTCCATTTAACTATGCTCACAGCAAGCAAAAAGCAGCAATGCACAACTCGCGCTCCAACGGCTGGATACCTCACCTGTATAATCAATGCTTCTAACTTCCCAAGCATCCCGCTGGTTCAATCATACTCCTTATTCAAGAGCCCTATCTGAAGGAGACCAAGCGTTGTGTGTATTACCTTTTTCCAATAGGACCCCAGTTTTGGGGCGCTTTATTTGCTATTGATTGTTTTGTTTGAGAAGTTCCCCTGAAGAAGCTGGGATGGCGAAACAAGGGCAGCATTGTCGGCATCAGGTGCCCGAGGCAGGCGTAACTTGCGCAAACCTCCGGCACAGCCGCTGTGCCGGAGTTCTCAGGAACAACCCTGTCCCCGCCCCCGGACCACTGCCAGGCCCCCTGACCCACCCCTGGACCACCACCATACCCCCAGCCACGCCCCCGGACCACCCATTTTGGAAATCCCCAGGACATACGTGCGTCCCGGGGCTTGTGCAAGATAGGCTCGGCGTGTGCAGGGGCAGCTTGGGGCAGTTTTTCGGGGGTTACACGCGTATGTTACGTGCATAACCCTTTGAAAATCTGCCCCTAAGTAAACTTGAGTAATAGCAGTTAATGGACTTCTCTTCCAAGAACTTATCCAAACCTTTTTTGAACCCAGCTACACTAACTGAACTAACCACATCCTCTGGCAACAAATTCCGGTGATTAATTGAGTGAAAAGGAATTTTCTCCGATTAGTCTTAAATGTGCTACTTGTTAACCTCATGGAATGCCCCCTAGTCCTTCTATTATCTGAAAATGTAAATAACCAATTCACCTCTACTCTTTCAAGACCTCTCATAATCTTAGACCTTTATCATATCCCACCTCAGCTGTCTCTTCTCCAAGCTGAACAGCTCTAACCACTTCAGCTTTTCCTCATAGGGGAGCTATTCCATCCCCTTTATCATTTTGGTTGCCCTTCTCTGTACCTTCTCCATCGCAGTGGCATCGGGGATGAGTGAAGCTGCTCACAGTCGGGCCCATGAGCATCAATTGCAACAGTATCCCCTCCTCAAAGCCCTCTCCTCAGTCCTCTGTTCTTCGGCTGCTGAGAATGAAAGGTATACCATACCAACAGGGAGAGTCGGTTCCAAACACAGGATTTGAAGATACTTGATTTGAGGACTGAAGTTAAGAAGCATACAGGACTGAAGACATAGACTTGAATGTAGTCAAGAGATTTGGGCATGGCAGAGTGCTTAGACAAAGACATGGCTACGTACTTAGATGAAGACATAACCAATGGCATGACTGAATGCACAAATTTAATTTATATCATCCAGGAATAATGGTCCAATTCCTTAGGTTCTCACATGATTATTATAAAAATAAGGATCAAATTAATATTGTCCTTATGCCACTATAGCAAAATGGCAGATTAGATGAAAGAATTATTTGTTTGATCCTTCTGTGGCTAATAGTGCTGTTGAACCATGATAGATGAGTAAGTTGAACTGCAAAATCAAAAACAGGATGATTCCTGAATAACAGATGGCACTAGAAAGTAGCTGATTTATTGGAAACCAAGGGAAAAGCTACTACTCAGATGTTGCTCCATCTGCAGCTAAAGCCACATGAGAGATGACTGGTCTGGAGAACTTAGGTGCACAGCAATAGACCTTGGCACTTCCTGAAGAATAGGGATACTACCAGGGACAAAGTCCTAGTTGACTGTGGTCTGGGTTCGTGAAGCATTTACCACAAGCAGATAGTGCAAGAACGTGTGGCTTGAGGCTTGAGGTGGAAATTGATAGTATCATTGGGTCTTCTTTGCAGATATAAAGTGAAGCCAACCACAAAGCAGGAATCAGGATCGAAAGACAACATGATCTGTTAGCTGTAAAATGGCTTAGAAGGTGAACTGAATTCTTGATTCCAAAATCCACAGGTTTGAGCAGACTTATAATCAAGAGTGGATTTTGTTTTATAATTGAAGCTTTCACAGGAGAGAGATGAAAAGTTGGAAGTGGCATCTCTTTCATTTTCCATTGAGCATATAGAAATGGACCTGAACAGGACTAGCTATTCTCAGATTGTGGAAATGTGGTACCACAAACAATTATCAGTTCTTGCTTATTCACAGTGACCATCTTATGCTTTCTCCACAAAGGTGAGTTTCAAGTTTTGCAGACGGTTTTGTCCACACAAACCCATTTTTTCTCACTGACCACTTGCTTCTCTACCAAAGGTAACTCTTGAGCTGATCTTAGAAACACTCAAGGGGACTGAATGAGACTTGCATGAACAGGGTTATCCCATTGGATGTGGAAAATAAACTCTGAAACCAGTCTCTCACATGGTTAATAATGTTCCCAAGTTATTTTCTGGCGAAAGAGGAATTTTCAAACTTTTACTAGAAAATATGGCTTCTTAGTTGGTGGTAGAGAACATCTAGCCAGAGATAGGAAGAAAATGGTAGAAAGGGAGGTCTCAGCAGTTGATTCTAGTGCCAATGAATCAATGAGAGGCTCATGGATGAAGTAGGAGAGATATTCTTTGGTTTAACTTATTGGAAGGGGGTGCTGTGATATAAAAAACTCTTTGGAAGAAAGACTGTTAGCAAGGGTATCCTAAGATCATCACTGGCAGATCTCTTTTTGAGCACTAACTGGTTGATTTTAAAAGCCCTACATGTGCCAAAGCCAGGAGATACACGCGTGACTTGGTCTGGTGCGCACCGTGTGGATTTTAAAACTCGGAACAGCTACGCGCATATCTCCTGGTACACGCAGAAAAAGATTTCTCACCAAAATGGGTGGAGCGTGAGCATGGTCTGGGCAGGGCATGAGTGGACCAGAACTGCACCATGAAGTCTGCACATAAGTGTTTTACGTACACAAATGTGTGCCAGGGTGCCTTACTGAGGAACTTTACTTCTGCTATGCACGGTGTATAAGTCATGTAGCAAAAAAAACTAGGCTAGTCAGTAGGGTTTTAGGGCTTGGGAGCTAACAAGGTAAAAGGGAGGCAAGTTAGCTAGGGGGTTAAGTCCTCTTCTTTACTGGGCTGAAATGGAAACAAATTGTGGAAACAGATAATTTCATCTGTGTGCATAGCTACTAAAATTCCCCCTGCTTATGCACTTACCATATGCACACAGATGCACGCATCAATATAAAATTGTGCTCACATGTAGCCAATTTTATAACACATGGGCATATGTTATATAATTGCCGTGTCTAGGTGCACACACTGGCAAATGCATACACATGTGCGCCTACATGCAGGTCTTAAATTTTACTTCTAAGTGAGGGAAATTGTGTTGGAGGATAATAACTTCAAATAGCAGTGGCAGAAGTTCTTTAAGGTTGCAGATAGCTCCTTCCATAACAGCATCTTGAAAAAAATGATTGTTACCCTGCTATGTTCCATTTAAGGTGGCATCTTAATTTTAGGCCTTTTTAATGCAGAGCTTTCTTTAGATTGAAGACGGGAGGTATCCAGAGAGGCCACTGTCATTATTAACTCCATATCTAGTAGTTGACGGCTGAGAAAGGACAAAACTGATGGCTGACTGAAGCATAGCTGAAAGATTGAAGCAAGTACAGAGTTAGGTGATGGCATAGTTGAAGGCTTGGAATACTGCTGAAAACTTTTACCAAGGCTGATGGCTTGAACCAAGGTGAAGCAGGACAGAAGCTGAAGCAGAGAAAAGAACCAAAAAACTTGGATCTACTGAAGAACCTGAACAAAAATTGGATGCAGGCGCCTCCTGCAAGTTGTAGCAAAAAAAAAAACCTCAGGAACAAATTCAGGCACCTCCTACAGGTCGTAAAAACAAATTCAGAAGCAAAACAAGACTTGGACAAAATTCAAGACTGGAACAAGATGCAGAAATCCAGGCAACAAGCTGTTACAATCAGGAGTGTGTGAGCCCCTGTGCCGTGATATAAACCAGAGAAAGATTCAAGAGGCTGTGCCAATGATGGGCGAGTGTAACCAGGCATGGGCTAGGCCAAGACAGGATCAGCTATTAGCTAAACTTGGAACATAGCTGGAACTTAGAAACATAGAGCTTTAACACTTGGAGACCTTGCAGAACCTGCACACCCCAGGAGTGAGATCCAGCAACGCAATGCTGGTCTCTGGGATAGCCATCTGGCCACTCCAAAAGCAATTTCAGACTTGCCACTTGGGAATGGCTTGAGTGTCAGGACAGATGAAGGTGAGGACTGAAGACTTTGGAGATGGAGACATGATGAAAGCACTGAAGACTTGGAACTTAGACTAAGGCACTGATGATTTGGAACTTAGATGAAGACTTGGCATTAGGACTTGGAACAAGACTAAGGCCCTGGAGGTGCCCTGAACTGCTATGCACCCTACACAACCTGTGTTCCATGACAGTAGCAGTACAAGCACTGGACTCAGGAATTGGAACTTGAACATCACTTGGAACGAGGAGCATGGATCCAGGTGCAGACTGAAGATCTGCACCTGGCTTGTCAAGGTCCCCAAGACCGGAACCAGGAATAAGACTCCGAACTCAGAACTAGAAACTTGGAACTTTAGAACAAGGATGGACTCAGAGGACTTGACCCAGCAAAGACGGAAACAGGCTTTGTGCCACGAGTTACCCTATATAACCCACCAAGGGATGGTTGCCTACCACAATGCTGGCATGCCTGAAGGAACGTGGAACTAAGACAAGGAAGGAGACCTGGAACTCAGGACTTGAGAATAAAGACTTGGACTGAAACTCTGAAGATGAAGACTAGGACACTGGAGACAAGGAACAGAACTCTGAAGTCTTGGAAGACTTGGCCCCAGGACTTGGACAGTGACCCAAACTACACAGCCCGCTGTGGGCTGGTTAAGGTCCATGCACTCGCAGGACTTGGGTGCAGGGTTCTGAGGACTTGGAAGACTTAAAAACCAGAAACACAATGAAGACTCAGGAACCTGGAGACCAGGAACATGGAGCAAGAAACATGGAGGACCTTGAAGGTTCTAGCAAATCCTTGTGAAGGCAATAAGGGACAGACAGAAGAGCCCTTTTCATAGGGCTGGCTGGATTGCATCATCAGGAAGGACTGCAGGGCTCTTCCTGCCGCAGTCCCTTTAAATGATCAATGGAGGCGAACTACAGGCTGCATGGATTGTGGCGGTGTCACCAGCATTGGTTTACTCTCACTGCATAGCTACAGCAGCATTGGTGATCAATGGCGGCAGCATTCCTGAGCTGCAAAAAGTACAGGAAGCAGTAGCAGCAACTCTGGGCTGCGTCAGCGACATCTTTCTCTGCTGCGATAGACTGGCAGTGACATTGCCGGTGAGTGAAGCTGCTCGTGGTTGGGCCCGCAAGCGACAATCACAACAGTAAAACCGCATTTTACCCACAGAAATGCCTTTGATTACTGTGCTCTATATTCACAAATTGACATTTCATTTGGAAAAATAATCAAGCTTAATATATTATTTGAATGAGTTTATGTTGTGTTACTGCAGCATTGAAGTACCATGCTGGCTACCTTCCATTTTGAAAATGTTGAATAAAGGAATCCTTGAGAATTTCAGTCTCTTGTCTTTCTTATTTGTTTTGATTTAGAGTCCATGTCTAAGTTTTCCCATGCTCTAGAAAAAAGAGTTGAAACTGGCAAGACAGTTCTTTTTCCTGCCATAAGTTTCTGCTCATCTTGGTGCTATATGTTTTTAGAATTAGAAAAAGCGAAAGAGAAAGAGGATGCCTCTGCCTTCTAACATAGTAAAATAGTACATAAAGGCAGATAAAGGATCAAAATGGCCATCCAGTCTGCCCAGCAATTTATTTTTTTTAGAGTAGTAACTGCCTCTTCATGCAGGTTTACCCCAAGCTTTTTGCATGGAGTAGTAGTTACTACTCTTAACAAGCATTGAGGTAACCTGCATGGAATGGCAGTTACTATCCTTGACAGAGCACATGGGGATAACCTGCAAGGAGCGACAGTTACTACCCTTAACAGAAAGCATGGGGTAACTTGCATGAAGAGGCAGTTACTATCCTTAACAGAACACATGGGGATAACCTGCATGGAGCGGCAGTTACTATCCTTAACAGAACACATGGGGATAACCTGCATGGAGCGGCAGTTACTATCCTTAACAGAACACATGGGGATAACCTGCATGGAGCGGCAGTTACTACCCTTTACAGAAAGCATGGGGGTAACTTGCATGAAGAGGCAGTTACTACCCTTAAGGAACACATGGGGGTAACCAGCACGGACCAGCAGTTACTACCCTTAACAGAACACATGGGGGTAACCTGCATGGAGCGGCAGTTACTATCCTTAAGGAACATATGGGGGCAACCAGAACGGAGCGGCAGTTACTACCCTTAACAGAACACATGGGGATAACCTGCATGGAGCGGCAGTTACTACCCTTTACAGAAAGCATGGGGGTAACTTGCATGAAGAGGCAGTTACTACCCTTAAGGAACACATGGGGGTAACCAGCACGGACCAGCAGTTACTACCCTTAACAGAACACATGGGGGTAACCTGCATGGAGCGGCAGTTACTATCCTTAAGGAACATATGGGGGTAACCTGCATGGAGCGGCAGTTACTATCCTTAAGGAACATATGGGGGCAACCAGAACGGAGCGGCAGTTACTACCCTTAACAGAACACATGGGGGTAATCTGCACAGAGCAGCAGTTACTACCCTTAACAGAACACATGGGGATAACCTGCGTGGAGTGATAGTTACTACTCTTAACAGAACACATGGGGGTAACCTCCATGGAGTGATAGTTACTACTCTTAACAGAACACATAGGGGTAGTCTGGAAGGAGTGGCAGTTGCTACCATAAGCAAATTGCTGGGCAGACTGGATGGACCATTTGGTCTTCTTCTGCCATCATTAGTATGTTACGATGTTATATGTTAAGGGTGTTAACCACTGATTCATGCCACTCCTCCCCATTCCCAGTAATAAAGTTTAATATTTGACATTAATCAAAAGAATAGCAATGGATTTTTAGGCAAGGCAAAAAAGCACTGAAAATTGTGTGACCAAATCCATACCTCTTCAAGCATGTTCTCTCATTCCACCCAGGCTAAGGCTTGCTTCTGCGTCCAGAGGTAGTTTACAGAATCACATCAATGCTGTTGTTTTTAGGGCATGCCTTCTTTTCTGGAAATTTATCTTAGTAAATTTCATCAGACATCCATTTTACTAAAAAGCATTTTGTTAAGCAGCCTGCCCCCTCCAATTCCTTCAAACTTAATTAGGTTCTTTAACACTCTTGCCAATTGTCTTCTTTTTTTGATCCAATTCCAAGTTAGAGATTTGCTTTTCCAATGTGAGAATATGACTTTCCTTCTGATGCTTCTTCCTAGAGGTGATAGCTATTATGGCTCACTTTGCTTTACTGATGTCTCATAAAGTTCTTCACATTTATATTTGTTAGAAATTTTTCAGACATGTATATAGAGAACCTTCCAGTAATCTAAATGTTTTTTAACTACTGAAGAGTCATTGAACTTAAGCAATAAATTATTTCATCACTCAACTCTGCTATTGTTTTATGTGTTTTAGCCATTTGTAAGAGGCCCATTCTCACAGTTTGTGACTCTATAGCTATTCTTCCTCAGTCCCAAAGTAGGATTCATACAGGTTAGAAAGATAGGTGAAATATTGTTCTATATCATGCAGAAAGACGGGTTGTAACTGGATGGGCATCAGTTCCCTTCCTACCATGATCCTGACGCACTGGAGGGAGGTTGCATGATCCTGACGCACTGGAGGGAGGTTGCATGACCATGACGCGCTGGAGGGAGGTTGCATGATCCTGACGCGCTGGAGGGAGGTTGCATGATCCTGACGCGCTGGAGGGAGGCTGCATGATCCTGACGCACTGGAGGGAGGTTGCAGAGCTCATCTCTATCACCTTGGGCTTGCAGCTGCAGTACTCATCAGCTAGTGGGAGAGGGGGAATTTTAGTAGCTCCCCTTTTCTTTCTGATGCCACATGGGGCTGGATCGCATGCATGGCCACGTCCTGTGGCCAGTGGGGCTCCCATGACCCCTTGCACCTGCAAGTATTGGTAACCCTGTGCCCCAAGGAATTGGCTGGCAGCAGGCACTAGCAAAGAACATGGGAGGGCTGGGAGGCAGGCATAAGATTTAAAAGGGTGAAATAACCTCCCATTCTTCCCTTTTGCTCACAGCTCCTCATCTTGTCTCTTGCCAGCCCTCCCACCCACCCATCTCTTTTATTTTTAATCTCTTTTCTGTTTCCTTTGCTGGATTTGTTCAATTTGAATAACTGTCAGTTGAGTATGGTTCTTCTGTGATGCAGCTTGATTTAATTGTGTAAACTTTGCCATGGTTTTACGCTTTTGTGCTCATAAAGACTGCTCTCATGTGTGTGACAGGAATATTTTAAATGATATGCGTGTACTTGCACACATGATATAAAATTAAGCGTATCTTTGCTCGCTTGCTCAATACATACGTTTATGGGTGCACGTGCGCTCTTTTTAAAATTTGCGTGTGCTTTATTGTATTACTGTCACGGCAGAGCCCTCTAGCTTCTAGTCTAGAGATTGGGGGGGGGGGGGGGGGGGAGAGCCTGAGGGAATAGCATTGTCGGGCTATGGTAGGTGCCCAGGCCCATGTTGACATTGTTTCTCATGGCCTGGAGAGGAACTGGCCTGGAAGTCTGGGCCTGGTTCACTACCAATGCTGGCCTGAGTCACACCCATGGGGCCAATTCAGGTCTCTGTTATCCATTGCAACAGGGCCTTGCTATTCATGGCGGGCTTTGACATAGCGCCACAAGGTTAGTGGAATAGTGATCCCTGATGGCACCCCTTCACCAGAGAGGATTCAGGTGGGGGGGAAGGGGAGGAGTTAGTAGTTAAGAAACCCCGAGCATCCAAAAAAAAGCCCCTGTCAGGTCTTCTAATAAAGCTGCAGCCAATTTATCCATGCCGAACATCATGTAATGCGTTCTTTTTTGTAATGCTTGGGGAAGGGATGAATCCTTAACCATGTTACTATACTTTTTAATCCCTCTGTTGGTCTCGTTAAACACGTTTCTTGGGGGTATTGTTAAGTTGTACTAGATCAATCCAAGAACTCCTTGCGTCTGAGCAAACAGCAGAAACAGACTGAAAGAATGGCTCAGCCCATCAATGTGGCGCATACATATTAAGCAACATGAGCTGGACTTCATTTAAGCTACCTCAGAATCTGTAAAATGTTTAAAGCTTTTGCTTTATGTTTTCGAAATATAAAAAAATATCTTTCTATTCCAGTTATTTGCTAAAGAGCTATGGGCCAGATTTTGTAACCTACGCCCAATTTTATAACATGCGCGCACATGTTATAAAATCCGGGGTCGGCGTGCGCAAAGGGGTGCACACTTGTGCACCTTGAGCACGCCAAGCCTAGGGGAGCCCCGATGGCTTTCCCCATTCCCTCCGTTCCCTCACCTTCCCCTATCTAACCCACCCCCCAGCCCTATCTAAATTCCCCCCCCCCCACCTTTGTTTCAGTATTTACACCTGCCTCTGGGCAGGTGAAGGTTGTGCGAGCTGGCCGAGTGCCGACACGTGATCCTCGGGCCCAGCGGCAGTGGTGAGGCCTCTGGCCACGCCCATGCCCCTCCCTGCCCATTTTTCCAAGCCCCGGGACATACGCGCATCCCGGGGCTTGCACGCTTTGCCGAGGCTATGCAAAATAGGCTCAGCGTGCGCAGGAGGGGTTTTCAAGGGTTACGTGCATAACCCTTTTAAAATCTGCCCCATGTCCCCACTTGATAAATGTATCGCCTTGAAATACATGACATCAGCATGCTTACCACATTTAAGACCTTTTTCTCTTAACAGCACTGCTTTGTCCCTTGACATGCCATAACATGAGACTAACTTTCCCCATTCTGGGCTGATCAGTTTGTATTCATTATTTTTATGGGGTTTGAAAGAGCTCCTCAGTAAGATTCAGAATGTGTCTCAGGAAACACAATGGCATGTTTATATAAAGCATATAGGGCCTCATTTTCCAATATCAAGGGGTATCGCAAATTGCGATAACAGCTATGCAACACGCTCTTAACCCAATTTGAGTTCACAGTGTTGTGAGAGAGAGAGAGAGAGAGAGAGAGAGAGAGAGAGAGAGAGAGAGAGAGAGAGAGAGAGAGAGAGAGAGAGAGAGACTGACTTGCTATAGTGCCTCCTCCCTAGACAGGTATTTGTATCCCTATGGTAGGCCCACCTAGTAACTCGAGGTGGGGATTAGGTATTAGTGTAGGGGGTTGGGGGCCACTTTCACATTCAACATGAGACGTACGAACAGAACAGTGGTCTCTTGTGAAGATTTGATGGCCTTCGGAGTGAGGAAACTCACTCCAAGATGAGATTTGGACAATGTTCTCTCCACCTAGCTTGTTGTTGCCCAGGTAGAGTGTCCATCAAGCTAGGTGGAGAGAACATTGCCCAAATCTCATCTTGGAGTGAGTTTCCTCACTCCGAAGGCCATCAAATCTTTACAAGAGACCACTGTTCTGTTCGTACGTCTCATGTTGAATGTGAAAGTGGCCCCCAACCCCCTACACTAATACCTAATCCCCACCTCGAGTTACTAGGTGGGCCTACCATAGGGATACAAATACCTGTCTAGGGAGGAGGCACTATAGCAAGGTTCTCTGTCTCTCTCCCTCTCTCTCTCTAACAGACCGTCCAGAAACATCATGAACTGTGATAAACCTTTACCAGCCTCTAGCGCACAACGTACCATAAATGAAAGAGGTGTAGCTATTGGCTGCGCTAACATTGCAGCTGTTTCTCAGCACATGATAACTCTTTCCTACTTTACATATGCTCCACCCCCTGAATACAAAATTAAATAATCATGTTAATGGCTGTTAGCGCGATTTGCGGAATTATCTCCTGAGGTAACTCCTTGGAAAATGACCCCCATAGTGTGGGAATAATTGCCATTATTTTCCCTTAAAAACATTATTTGCTACCATTACCCTAAATATTAAATTCCTATAGAGTCAAGACTTCCACCTTGCTGGGAATGAATTTGCAGAAAAAAAAAGCACAAGCAACAGGAGCTATATAAATACTACGGGTGCCAAACTCAAAAGTGGTACACAGAAACAGCAAGAAGGACAAAGAACATGAAAAGTTATAGGCAAAAAGTAATACATAGAAAATAATGCACACTAAACATTATGAATTGGGTATCATCAAGCCAGAAAAGAAGTGCAACATCTTTCTAATACAAAGGTATCCTGGTTCTCTCAATCATTCACCCATGTTTTGGAGTGATATTTTTCAAAAACATTTTTGTTGCATGTTAAAAAAACCTTCTCAAAGGAGATGAAAGTATACATATTCAAGTAAATTTTCAAAGGCCCGTGCACGCAAATACTGGGGATTACATGCATGGCTGGGCCCGGCCACGCGTGTAAATCCTGGTACGCACACAACTGCCAGGCCTCTCCAAAGGGGCTGGCCGGGGGAGGCGGGGCCAGGACAGCGATATTCAATGCTGTCCCAGGGAAGTGCGTGCCGGCAGCCGGCGAGCGCAGATTGGGGTAGATTTTTAAAAAATGCGCGTTCGCGTACTTTTGTTGGCGCACCAGTCGCTAACAAAAGTACGCTGGATTTTAGTAGATACGCGCGTAGCCGCGCATATCTTCTAAAATCCAGGATCGGCGCGCGCAAGGCTGCCGATTTTGGGCAGCCGGGGCGCGCCGAGCCGCGCAGCCTGCCTCCGTTCCCTCCGAGGCCGCTCCGAAATCGGAGCGGCCTCGGAGGGAACTCTCTTTCGCCCTCCCTTCACCTTCCCCTCCCTTCCTCTACCTAACCCACCCCCCCGGCCCTATCTAAACCCCCCCCACCTTTGTCCACGGATTTACGCCTCCCGGAGGGAGAAGTAAATCCACGCGTGCCAGCGGGCCGCTGGCGCGCCGAGACGCAACCCGGGGGCAGTTCCGGAGGGCGCGGCCACGCCCACGGCCGAAACCACGCCCCCGGGCCCGCCCCAAAACACCGCGTCCCACCCCCAAAACGCCGCATCAATCGGCCCCGCCCCGACACGCCCCCGACAAAAAACCCCGGGACTTACGCGAGTCCCGGGGCTCTGCGCGCGCCGGCAGGCCTATGGAAATTAAGCGCGCCAGCGCGCAAGGCCCTGCTCGCGTAAATCCGGGCGGATTTACGCGAGCAGGGCTTTTAAAATCCGCCCCATTATTTCTGCTCCAGAGAAGCAGTAAGTATTGAAATAAAGAATTTGGGGTTAGTGAGGTTAAGTTTAGGGGCAGGGAGGAGAGGGGAAGAGGGAGGAAGGTTAGGTAGGGGGTTAGGGAATTTCCCTCCCAGTCCGCTAGTATTTACCGAAAATTCCCCCCTGCGTGCGTCGCCCGCACATGTGCGCCGGATTTTAAAATCCGGCGCACATGAGTGCGCGGCCATCAGATTTTATAACATGCGCACGCTGGGAACCACACGCAAATGGATGGCCGTGCGCTGCTTTTACAATCGACCCCATTATTATTTCCCAAATAGACCGAGTTATTTTTTCATCCATGCAAATAAACAAACAGAATGCCCTGAGATCAGCTTCCATTTCCAAAAGCCTGCATAGGGGGAACTTATCTTTGAAGTGTAGTCGCTCCAAGCCAGATCTCTTTGAGAAGGTTTTCTTACATGCAACAACATTTTTTTTTTAAATATGACTCCGAAACATGGGTGAATGATCGATAGGACTGGGAGACCTCTATATTAGAGAGGTGTTGCATTTCTTTCCTGGCTTGCTGACACCCAATTTGTAATGCTTAGTGTGCATTTTTTTCTATGTAGTACTGTTTGCCTATAATTTTTCATGTTCTTTGTCCTTCTTTGTGTGTTTTATATTGGCTTCTTGGACAGTATACGGGTTGCTGAGTTTACAAAGAAACAGCAAACATGACACCAGGTGTTCAAAGAAAGACCACAATGTTGTGATATAAAGTAATTGGTTAACTCATTATTTCAAATCCAATATTTAAGGGTGTAGAGCATAAGTGAAGGATGACTAGTCTCTGACTAAAAATGTCCTTGCCAGGATTAGTACTAAATGAAAAATATTTGAATTCAAATTACCTGGAAATTTTTGGCTCGCATATGCATAGAAGACTTGAACTCAGTCATAATAAAAAGTATTGAGATGATGACCAACCACATTTTGTTAGTTATAGTAGGCACACTGTGTTGATGCCACTTGATACTTTGGCCATAGCTATTCTCTTTATCTAAAAATTGAATTCTAATATGCACTCTTACATTCTAAATCTCTATACAAAATCATTTCTGCCATTAAAACATTATTTAAGTATGTTAGATAGGGGTGTGTAAATCTGTAAAAGAGATTGATCACTTGGTTCGACAAAACCATGAAAGATTCATGGATTGGTTGAGAGAGCTTGATGAAAATCTTAAGCAAATCTTTATAAAATATGAACATGAACCAAAGAAATTCACTGCAGATTTCATTGGATATGCAGATCTGCTTTGTATTTTTCTAGATCTTCAGATTTTTTGAAGAGCCATTTCTGATTTTTGTTTGAATCGCTGGCAGAATCTGATGGAATTTCCTAGTAAAGCTGGGTACAATCCCAATCATCTAGTCAAATTCAGACTAGGCTGTCTGGTCTGAGTTTGAATTTGAATTATTTACATATCCCTAGTTCCCATATTTAAGGAAGAAAAGAATCTATGCTCTATCAGTCATGTGCTGGAGGGGGGTCATGGGATCTCTTAGGATCCATTTATTGAAATGTTTTGACATAACAAAGAATGCTTCATGGAACAGAACAGAGCTGGTTTGGGTCCCTTGCAAAGAACCTGGTAACATCACAATGCAGAATGTGATTTTCTCTTCATCAGAAGATGCCTTTTGGTAGATTGTTGGTTTAAAAGATGCAAATATAATAAAGGAAAGAACAGCACAGACAAAGATTTTGCAACGCAACCACAATGCACAATACAGTAAACTCGCTGTAAAGGGTTAGATGAGATCTACATGCAATGAGGAGTTGTATATTTATTGAATGCTCACAAACAGATGTTTCAATCGCTTGAAAGTACATACACAGTTTGAAACTGAATATACTTTTAGACATATTACAAAGATGCATTCCAGAGTGGAGGAGGCGGAAGTGGGGGAGATGTGGATGTGTGTGGTTGGAAACTATACATGTATATTCAGGAGTACATGTTCACAATATTTATGTGTGTAAAATTGGAGATTATGCACAAAAATATCATGTACATGCATAAGTTGAAGTATGCAAGAACCCAAAGTATGTGTGTGTACTAGCAATGTCACTAGCGTTTTCCATCTTGCCTGAATGCTTTTACACATAGGGGGTAATTTTCAAAACGGTTTACCCATGTAAATATGATTACTATTGTAACAATTTTCAAAAGCCATTTACCTGCGTAAAGCGCACTTATGCAGGTAAATCCTATGGACAATTCAATGTTATATATAGTAGCAATTCTCAAAAGCCCACTTACATGCATAAAGTGCATTTACACATGTAAAACCCATTTTTAAGCGTGTAAATGCTTTTGAAAATCAGGCCCATAGGGTCTGATTTTCAAAAGCATTTACATGCGTAAAATTGGGTTTTACACGTGTAAATGCACTTTACTCGAGTAAGTGGGCTTTTGAAAATTGCTACAATATATGCCATTGAATCGTCCATAGGATTTATTCGCATAAGTGCACTTTACGTGAGTAAATGGCTTTTGAAAATTGCTACAATAGTAGTTACATTTATGCATGTAACTCCTTTGAAAATTACCCCCTAAATAATTTAGTTGCAGAAGTGAAATAAATTGGGGTAGATTTTAAAAGAAACGCGCGCGGCGGTAGAGCTGCGCGCGTTTCTGCGCACACAGCACAAACTAGCAATTTTGCGTAGCATGCGCACATGTTGCGCGCGGCACAGAAAATACGCGCAGGTAATGAGGACCACATGTGCGCGTAACCAGACAACCGACGCGCGGCCATATTTGTGCGTGTGGAGCCCTCGCGCGCGTGCGTACGCATGCGAATGAGAGGGTGTGACCTCCCGTTCCCCACACTGCACAAAATGGCCGGCAGGAGGAGACAGCCCAACTTCACCACCAGGGACGTGGAGCTGCTGGCGTCCCTGGTGGTGGCAGCAGAGAGATGGCTGTTCCCGGTGCAGGGACGGAGGACTAATTTTGGGCACCTGCGGAGGGCATGGAGGAGGCTGCAAAGGCGGTTTAATGCAGAGGCTTCACACCCCCGTGGAGTAAGTATACGAAAGAAAGTTGTTGTGGTGAATGTGGGAGTTGCAAAGTCAGGTTAGGCCTCACCTGGGTACCCAGAATAGAGCACCTGATACTTATATGCACTGTAGACAGTTTGTTATGTCCTGCTGGTGTCTAACACTAGTTAGGATTGGGTTGTGTTGTGCCTCAATTGCCAATGATGAAAACAATGTGTATGCTAATTGAATAATATCATGGGTGTCAGTCAGCAATGTTGTCACACCTACATCCAAGTATCCTGGCACCATCTTGACTATCAGAGTACACTAATGGTCCTCCCTCCTTCCGTTCAAATAGATTGAAGACCTGAAGAAGAAGGCCCGTTGGCTACGCCTCCATCGCCGCAGATGGATGGAGCGGCTGCGTGCGCAGCGGGCTGGGCCTGGCGGTAAGTGACCCCTCCAACCGACTGGAGTAACCCACATCTGAGCCACCATCCATCCCATCCTTTACCACCGCCCCACCATCCTGTCCCCCATCCCACCTTCTCTCCCTCCCCTCACCCAGTACAGTGTAGTCATACGTGTCCTTTGTTTTCACAGATGCTGAAGAGGAAATGCCAGGCCCAGCTGCAGATGGAGCTGCAGCCGCTCCAGGGGGGGAGCCGGATCCACCCCCCCCCCCCAGAGGAGACCTGAGCGGCGAAGCCCTCCCCGGGCCGAACGGCACCCCATGCCGTCCCCTAGCCCCCCCCCTGTAGGGCAACCACCCCTTTTTGCCCGTGGGGTTAGGGACGCTGGGGCCGGCAGGAGCCAGCCTTTGCTGGCTCAGGGAGGCAATGAGGGCCCTCTAGTCCCTCATCGTCCCCCCTCACGGGGCCAGCAAAGAGGCCCATCCCCGGGGGCACGCACCCCCGAGGATGAGCCTCTTACCTATGGTCAGTTCCAGGACTATGTGAGGGGGGTCAATGAGGGCATGAGGGCACTGATTGCCTTCCAAGAGAGGATGGTCCAGGCGACGGACCGCAACACCAGGGGCCTACTGCTGCTTGGTGCTGCAGTACGGCTCCTGGGGGAGATGGTCCGTCGTCGTTGACCATCCTCTCTGGTCCCTGCCTCCCTAACCCCACGGGAGGTTTTGTTTTGTACATAGTTTTAATCCCTAGGCTGCCCCTCCCCACCCACATTTTATTTTGTAAATATGTCAGACTTTCAATAAATATTTAAAATAATAAACGGTGTGGTTATTAAGGGACAGGTGGGAGCTGACCATGTATTGGCAGTGTCGGAGGGAGGGAAGGTGGGAGGGAGGTGGGGGAGGGGGTGCAGGGAGGAAGGTGGGGGAGGGGGTGCAGGGAGGAAGGTGGGGGAGGGAGGGAGGGGGTGCAGGGAAGGAGGGAGGGAAGGAAGGGTGAATGAGTGGGGCGACGTTGAGTCCTAGCAGAGCAGCCCATGGAACATCCTGGTCATCCATCTGCTACACTGTATAGGCTGTGTGCGTGCCACATCAGCTACAGTGCATCATATAGACGAGGCGCCCATGTGCAGTACAGAAAATGACCATGCGCACATGTCCGCTGGAGTCTGCGGGCTCTGCGCACATGTCCGCTGGGGTCTGCGAACATGTCCGCTGGAGTCTGCGCACATGTCCGCTGGAGTCTGCGGGCTCTGCGCACATGTCCGCTGGAGTCTGCGGGCTCTGCGCACATGTCCACTGGGGTCTGCGGACATGTCCGCTGGAGTCTGCGCACATGTCCGCTGGAGTCTGCGGGCTCTGCGCACATGTCCGCTGGAGTCTGCGGGCTCTGCGCACATGTCCGCTGGGGTCTGCGCACATGTCCGCTGGAGTCTGCGGACTCCATGGATCAGTCGCATCCCTCTGCATTGCTGGCTATACCGGACCTAGTGTAACGCACCTCGGCTTTGCAGTAACTGTAATCTGCATGTGAACAGCTACATACACAGAATATACAGCCCACAGCTGCTACACAAAACGTCAGTTACAAGAGGTGGGTTAGGGTCTCCAGTCCCACCGTAGCATAACACCAATACAGCTAGCTCGCCAGCCCATAGACTCTAGCGGACATGTGCGCAGAGCCCGTAGACCGTACTAGGTACGGTCGCCTTAGGAGTTGGCCGCTAGTCTATGTGACGGTTCTTTAAGCTGGTCGTAGCCCTGCTATAGTGGGCGCACAATGCACTGACATTCAGCATGAACACCAATGAAGCCAGTGCATTGCAGATCCGAGAGGCTGGTGAGAAGCCGACTACACACGTTAGACAGCGATTGTCCCCCTAGTGAAGTAGCCACGAATAACACCAGTGAACCCCCCTCCAACGCTCCGGTAAAGCGACCTTACCTACAACATATCCCTCTGAAGTCGGCATACGCAGGAATAGAGTGGTATGTGCAGAGACGTGTGAGCTCAGCAGCCTACTGGGAAGGCCAACCCATTCGGGGCCAGCTGCTAATCAGTACTTCCCACCCTCAGATGGAGGTGCTGATTAGCAGCTGGCCCCGATTGAGTAGCCATTCTCAGTAGGCTGCTGAGCTCACACGTCTCTGCACGCTAATTAGTGTAGTCGACGTCTCACCTGCCTCTCCGACCTGCACTGCACTGGCTATGTAGCTGTCACAGAAAGGGCTACTTCCATACCGTCATTACGGGTTTGGGATTGCAACAGGACGCACATGTGGGCTACATTGGGTAATGGCTGCACGCCCAGCTGTTCCATAGGTAGGTACGCGCATATCTGAATGAAAATAGATAGGTAATACGAATATATTATTAAAATAGATTGCTGGCGCGCCCAAATAACCCAGCACGCACATGATCCGCATGGATTTTAATTATTCACGCGCGTTCTTGGTATTTGCGTTGATGGGATCAGCTGTGCGCATATGTTACGCCCCACTGGGGAGGTCCGCGCACAAATTGACGTCACTTTAAAGGGATGGGTGGGCTACTCACTGGCCATCCTCACCATGGCTCAGGCACAGGCACAACCTGTGCTTCTCAGGAAGCCCAACTTCTTGTCAGGGGAGGTGCACATGCTGGTGGAGCATGTCATGAGGCAGAGGGATATGCTCTATGGCCCACAGTCGCGTACGGTGGGTGCATGCGCCAAGGAACAAATATGGAGGCGCATCAGGCATACTGTTAATTCGGTGTTCCACCACAACCGCAGTATTGCCGAACTGATGCACAAATGGCGGGACATTCGGCGAGTGGTAAAGCGGAAGCAGGCCAGGCGACTTGCTGAAGGTGGCAGGAGCCGCATCACGTTCACAGCCTCGGAGCAGCTGGTTCTGGGAACCCTATCGGAGGCAGCTGTGGGTGGCGTTGGCCATCTCGACTCCATGCGCCGTGCAGGGCAGCAAGGTATGCAGACCAACACGTATCCTATCTCACAGTAGAGCAGCCTATGTTGTCATGTAACCTATAGGTACTGATTACTTTCCACATTGCAAAGTTGCGCTCTCCCTCGTCCCCCCACCCCACAGACACGCACCGTGGCTGTGCGCACGGGGGCTGTGCGCAGGACGTGTGCGCACCGGAGGGGGAGGGGGGCTGTGCGCAGGACGTGTGCGCAGGACGTGTGCGCACCGGAGGGGGAGGGGGGGCTGTGCGCACGACGTGTGCGCAGGACGTGTGCGCACCGGAGGGGGAGGGGGGGCTGTGCGCACGACGTGTGCGCACGACCTTCCCATCCTTCCCTATTTGCTTCCTTTTCACCTTCCTGTACCACAGCACAGGTCGTGGAGTGCAGAAACAGTGTGTCTTGATTAGGTTGAGGGTTGACATGCAGGTCATAGAAAAGGGCTCTGTGTTCTGGGTTTGGCCTGACAGGTCCCACATTCCATGCAGCCCACTGGGAACACTCCTGTGTCCTGAACTGGTTGTAGGGCAGGTGCTACATGTGTCTGGTTGGCAGCCACTAATGATACCCCAGAGGTGTCTTGACACCTGCCATATGACTACCACCTGTGTATATGGAGTGACATACATCACACCCCTATTGTCAGTGTGCTAATACCCATATGCTTTACCATTTAGGGGAGCCAGATGATGAGCAACCCGGACCTGCCCCTAGGCCCCAACACCAGTACCGGCGTCTGCAGGTGCTCCGTGACTCCTCGGAAGAGGAGGAGGGGGAAGACCGGCAGCGCGTGGAGCAGCCTGAGGAGGAGCAGCAGGGAGAGGAACCGGACGAACCGCTCGCTGAGGTGGAACCTGATGTTCAGCAGGACAGCAGTGCGTCCGACCATCCTGAGCCCCAGGCCGACCAGGTTACCGGGCCGGCAGAGACACTTGTACGGCAGGGCACCGCCATCTTGGATGCCATCTCTGGCCTGTCGGACATAATCCAGCAGGAAGGCAGTGCCCTCCGTCTCACTGTCAGGGAGGGGTATGAGCGCCTTGAGGGGGGCCTCCAAGCCATTTGCCGGGCCACTGACCGGCAGATGGAGGTGTGGATGGAGTTGGTCAGGCGCCTGCCTCCCGTACAGCCCCCGCCTCCCGTACAGCCCCCGCCACCAGTGGTTCCATGGCCATGGATGCCTCCATACCCATGGATGCCACCTGCCCATGCAGGGGCCCCTGAGGTGGTACCTCCACCTGTGGCACCAGCACCTCAGCCTCCTGCAGGCTATGTGTGGATGGCACCCCCGCCTGCACCTGCTGTTCCACCTCCTCCTCCACCACCACCACGAGCTGGAGAGCTGTTGCCCCTGGCTATTCCCTCATGTAGCCATGCCCCAGATGTGGCCCAGGCACCTATGCCCTCTGAGGGCAGTGTCAGCAGTGGCCGGAGTCCCCTGCGCCGCAGTACCCGGGTGGGCCAGTCTCGGCTTTCCGAGGCTCGTAGGAGGGGACGGGCAAAGAAGTGACCTGTCAGAGGGTTTATGTTGTTACATTTTCTTTATTCACTATCACATTTGTCACCTGTAAATAAATGCACATTTATCACCTACGGAAATGGCTTTCTATGAGACTGTTCCTTTCTCGTATTGCCCGCCTTTGGCTCAGGCGATGTATTTCGTCCAGTTCCTCCATGGTCAGCTGTATGTCCTCCTCCTCCTCCTCACTGTTTTCCGGTCCATCCTCAGGTACAGGGATGTGTCTCTCAATTGCCAGATTATGTAGGATACAGCAGGCTAGGAATATCTCACACACCTTAGCGGGGGAGTACAGGAGGCACCCACCGGATCTGTCCAGACAGCGGAAGCGTGATTTCAGGATGCCAAATGTTCTCTCGATGACAGACCTGGTCCTACGGTGTGCCCTGTTGTAGCGCATCTCAGCTGCCGTGTTGGGGCATGCCACGGGGATCATGAGCCACGATTTGAGGGGATAGCCTCTGTCACCTGTAGCATATGGGATAATCAGAAGGTTAGATAATGTGTGTGGATCACTGGCATTCAGCTCACAGGCCTTACACATTCACTAGCTATAGGGTGCCATAGTAGGCACAACCATGGACCATGGCTTCCATGGTTGTGCCTACTGTGGCACCCTATAGCTAGTGATTGTACTAAGATAGGTGGGTGCTGTTGTTTGTTGCTCTACTACCTAGGAGCCAGCCACCAGTGATGTGACGCAGCTGGAATTCTTCATAGATCCTTGATTGGGTGAGAATGTAGGCGTCGTGGGTGGATCCAGGAAAGCGAGGCACTACGTTCGTGATGAGGCCCTTGGCATTGCACACCACCTGCATGTTTAGTGAGTGGAATCCCTTGCGATTGCGGTAGATGGCCTCATCTGCTGCTGGTGCCCTTAGGGGCACGTGGGTGCAATCAATAGCTCCCAAGACTGAGGGGAAGCGTGCTATTTGGTAGAAGCCTCTCATGGTTCCATGCTGTTCCTCTCTACTGGTGGGGAAGGAGATCAAGTGGTGTGTGTGTCGCAGCAGGGCAGCCAGGGCCTGATCCAGACATCCTGAGGTGGCACCCTGACTGATTCCAGACGTCAGGCCAAGCGGGGTTTGGAAGGTGCCGGTAGCCAGAAATGCAAGGAAGGTAGTCACCTTGATGTGTACAGGCAAGGCATGGCCCCTCTGCGTGCGTGGTTGCAGGTCACCCTCTAACATTCTGCAGAGGGACAGTATGGTCTCCTTATCAAATCTGTAACGGGTCATTACTTCCTCCTCAGACAGGTCCAGAAATTGGGTGCGGGTCCTGTAGACCCGGTGTAATGGGTAGCGTCTCCGTCTCAGCTGCCTTCTCCTCCTCCTCCTCTCTCTTTCCCTTCTGAGCCTTAGGGATTCCAGCACGTATATTGCTGCTGCGTTGAACATGTGTAGACTGGGGAATTAGCACTGAATGGCTGTCTAGACGCTCGTGCGGCTCTCTCTCCTATACGCACATTAACGTTGTGTATGGACAACTGTGCGACTGTCCCAGTTTAGAGCGGGTACTCCCCCAGGCCCTCTCCTGTCCACCTTCTGCCCTTCTACAGGATGTCTGGAACTGTAGTGATGTCAGACAGCAGCCGCAGGGCCTTCACTCCTTCCTTGCAAAAAAAAAGCAGAAGTAAATGTACGCGAGCGAAATCGTATGCGCGCGCCGGTGACGTTATGCGTGTCCCTTATAAAATACGTTTTATACGCATAGGTCCGGTCTCCGCCCAGACACGCCCCCGACACGCCCCCGACACGCCCCTTTTGTATTTGCGTAATGTTGCTCGCCCGGGTCCACCTACACGCATAAATACCGCTATGCAAAATTTAGGTTGTGCGCGCCACTCCGGTTTATGCGCTTAAGTGCCTGTTTTCCCACGCGTACGGCTTTGAAAATCTACCCCATTATGTTCGTCTTTTCTCTGCAGTTTGTGGGTGGGAATTCTGGATCAGGGTAAAATGCTGGATGGGCTGGGTGAACTGTTGTTTATTTACGTTCTGCTATTTTGGCACTTTAAAGCGGACTATGTTCAGGTATTGTAGGTATTTCCTTGTCCCAGAGGGTTTATAATTTAAAAGGTAGATTTTTAAACCCATTCGCAGGCGTCCATGTGCGCACGGTTCCCAGCCGATTTTATAAAACATGCGCATGTCAACGCAAACATTACAAAATCTGCTACCCCGGCACACACATATGCGAGCGAGTGCTGTCTCGAATGTGTAAGTGGGGGGGTGGGGGGGAGGTGGCAATTTAGCAGATTCGCGTGGCGACAGACCAGGCCTTTTCCCCAGTTCCCTCCCATTACACTCTAATAAAGGAGCAGACTGGGAGGGAACTTCCTAAACCCCCTACCTAACCTGTTTCCTTTTTCCTCTACTAACCCTGACCCCCTAAAATCCCACTAACCTTTTTTTTTTTTTTTAACTTACCTGCTCTCCAGAGCAGTAGCAGGTTGGGTGGGTCGGTTGGTTGCTGGTGCACTCTTCAGCGGGACAGTGCTTACCTGCCCATGCCCAACCGACCCCTTTTTCCAAAACCCGTTCTTCTGCGTGTGGCCGTTTGTAAATCTCCTTTGGAGCATGCGCTGCCCAGCCATGTGCGTATCTGCCCATTTTCCCGCAAGCTGTGCTTTTAAAATCCAGCCTTAAGTTTGTACTCGAGGCAATGGAAGGTAAAGTGGCTTGCCCAAGGTCACAAGGAACAGCAGTGGGATTTGAACACTGATTTATCTGGTTCATTGCCTGTGCTCTAACCACTAGGCTTATTGCTCCACTAACTGCTGGAGGTGGGAGAATTCTGACAGCAACGCTGAAAGCCACTAGGATTGTGGTAGCAGCGCATTGCATTCCTGGCATAAAAAAGGGTTTTCTGAAGGTACCAGGAGGATAGGAGGGAAAACCGGGGGCCTTTGATTGCATATTTTGCCAAAATGGAGAGGAGCAGGGGAGGGAGAGGCTGCCCAGTGAACCCCCTACCACATTTCTTTTTAATGTGCTCTTGGTGTGGTTTCGCCCAGCAGATTCCATTTTTAACATATTGGGTGAGAATATGATAATCGAGCAACAGGCCCACACATCACTTTAATTTTCACTGTGTCACTTAACCAGCTACAGTATATTTTTTTGAATATAGCAGGTTAAGTCTGAAGTTATCTGGCTTCCTTTAGCTGGTTAACTTTAAACCTAACTGGTGAAATTCAAAAGAGAGTGAGTTAGGCAGCAGCTCATCTGCATACCGTTCCCAGCAGCCCTCAGGAGAGGACTCCAGAGGTCACAGTGAGCGATCCAGGCTTCGAACTTCACAGCCCCAGCTTCCAGACGCCTTGCACCCTTTGCAGCAGAAGAGAACCAGAAGCATGTACCACACCTCAAACTTCTTTACTATACCTTATGGGCCAGATTTAAAAAACTACACGCGCATGTAAAATCCAAGGTCGGAGCGCGCAAGGGGGTGCATAATTGTGCAAATTGCAGGTGCCGAGCCGCGCAGCCTTCCCTCCGAGGCCTCTCCGAAATCAGAGCAGCCTCGGAGAGAACTTTCCTTCTGCCCCCCCCACCTTCCCCTCCCTTCCTCTACCTAACCCGCCCCCCAGCCCTACCTAAACCCCCCCCTTACCTTTAAGTTGCGCCTGCCTCCAGGCAGGCGTAGGTTGCGCACGCCGGTGACGGCCGGCCCGCGGTCACAGGCACAGTGGCAAATGGCCGTGGTGCCTGGAGGCTCCGGCCCCGCCCTTGCCCCACCCACTCCCCACCCATTTTTTCAAGCCCCGGGATATACGCGCGGCCCGGGGCTTGCGCACGTCGCCGAGCCTATGTAAAATAGGTTCGGCATGCGCAGGAGGCTTTTAAAAGGGTTACGTGCGTAACCCTTTTAAAATCCGCCCCAGTATATTTTTATTTGGTTTTATATGTTTTTATTTTGCATGATAATTGTGTTTGGTAGGAGTAATTTGCTACAGAATTTATTCAGAAGGAATTTAATTCAAAACAAGAGACAATAAGGTGGGTTACTAGAAAGATATAGGTAAATTAATTGTACTGTTTGAGGGTCATTGCCAGACAAATATAAAATTCATCTATAGATTAAAATACTTTACAAAATGCATATGTTGTTGTTGAGTTTATACATCTGATGTTTAACATAATAAAACTAATTTATTACAAAAAAAAGTACTTTAGGTTAGTTTTACATCCCTGCTCCCTTAGAAATTTTAACTTGATAAGAAATCAACAAAATTATGATGCAGGAAGTAGTCCAGCAGTGAGAAGGAGGCTTTCCAGTCTTTTGCACTGTGCCACATGTAAGATTATCTCCCAGCTGGTAAGAGGTTGTACGTGTGCACTTAGAGGTAGATTTTTAAAATGTTGCTTGCACAAAAACAGTCACATACGAGTGTATGCGGGCGACGCACAAGCAACGTGAATTTTAAGAATCCGCAAAATTCACACGTACATATCCATGCGAGCATCAAGAATAAGGTGATAGAAAAGGGGCAGGGCATGGGTGTTATGGGGCGGGGCTAAGCCTTACACACATAACTCTTAATTTTAAAAAAAACTGACCATGGCGCACATCTGTGTGTTATCCGTGTAACTTTGCTGCAGGTCCAGAGAAAGAGCAAGTCTAGAGATCTCGAGTTTTAGGGCTTTCAGCACAGCATAAATGTTTGGGGTTAAGTGGGGAGCTTACAGGATGAAGAACCAAAGGGGTTTGAAGACTTCAATATCAACTGGACAAACTGGTGGACTAATTGGAAAAACGGATTCTTCCCTCACACAAGAATGTTTTAAAATCCGCCTTTATGTTCACGTAAAAGCCACTAAAGACCTAGCGGAAATATGCGCGAGACATTTACTCAAGCTGCCCCTTAAAATTATGCGCACTCATAAGTGTGGCAGGGGATTAAAAAAAATATACATGCAATTGAGTGCCCGATATAAAATGTCAGCATATATGCGCATTTATGGGCACACATGCGTTCCTTTTAAAATTAGCCAGTTAATGCAAAGAGCTCCAAGCCCTCAGAGAGTGAGTCTGATCTTTGGAGGCTAGAATGGCAGACCTGGAGAAGCTAAGGGAGAGGTATTATAGAGACCTTCAGAGACAGTAGAGAAGTTCCACCTTCAATCTGGTAGCCCCTGTGCTCCCCTGGAGGAAAAAAGGTCAACTGGAAGGAGAGCATCAGCTTGATGAGGCAGGAAGCAATTCTGTAGCTGGGACCTGCCCTCAAGGTGATGTAGTATCATCTTGCACCAAGGATAGGTCTCCAGGGGCATGTGCCCAAGAGGGAGAGGGATAGGACGGCCGTTATAGTTGGTGATTCAATTATTAGGAAGGTTAATAGCTGGGTGGTTGGTGGACGTGAGGATCACTAGGTAACCTGCCTGCCTGGTGTGAAGGTGGTGGACTTCATGCACCACATAGATCGGATTTTAGACAGTACTGGGGAGGAGCCAGCTATCTTGGTACATATGGTAGCAATAACATAGGAAAGTGCAGGAGGGAGGTTCTGAAAGCCAAGTTTAGTGTTTTAAGTAGAAAGCTGAAATCCAGAACCTCCAGGGTATCATTCTCAGAAATGCTCCCCGTTCCACGTGCAGGGCTCCAGAGGCAGGCAGAACACCAGAGTCTCAATGCATGGATGAGACGGTGGTACAGGGAAAAGGGTTTTAGATTTGTTAGCAACTGGGCTTCATTTTGGGGAAGGGGGGAGGGGGACTTTTCCTAAAAGATGATCTTCATATTAACCAGAGTGGAACCAGCTGACGGCACTAACCTTTAAAAAGGAGATAGCATAGATTTTAAACTAGATGATGGGTCAAAGCCAACAGTTGCTCAGAAGCGCAAAGTTTGGAATGATGAGTATTTTAAAGATACTAAGAGAACAGGGAAAATAGGGTATCCCAGTAGAAAGGTTGAAATAAATGCCAAAGTAGATGAGGTGTCTTTAAGTCAAGTGCAGAAAGATTCCAAATTACCCCTTCCAACTGATGAGCAGGTTGTTAATACAAAGAAAATAACTACTTTAAAATGTCTGTTATACAAATGCTAGAAGTCTAAAAAATAAGATGGGAGAGTTTGAGTGTATAGCACTGGATGAACAGGTAGATATAACTGGCATCTCAGAGACCTGTTAGGAGGAGGATAACCAATCGGACACTATGATACCAGGATACAAATTATACCAAAATGATAGGATGGATCAAATTGTTGGAGTGGTGGAACTATATATTAAAGAACATTGAGGTAAACAGGATAAAAGTTCTGCAGGAAACAATATGCAATGTTGAATCTTTAAGGTAGAAATTCTGGGTGAAAAAGGGAATAAAATATTGGTTGGGGTGTATTACTGTCCACCTGGCCAGAATGAGTTAACAATGAAATGCTAAAAGTAATGAGGGAAACTAACAAAATCAGTAACACAGTAATAGTGATGATTTCAATTACCCTCATATTGCCTGGGTGAATGTTACATCAGGACATTCTAGAGAAGTAAAATTCCTAAATGAAATAAATGGCTGCTTCATCAGGGGTCAGCTGATACAAAACCAAAAGCGGGAAAACTATTCTAGACCTAGTCCTTAGTGAAACACAGGATATAGTGTGAGAGGTAACAGTGTTCGAGCCGCTTGGCAATAATGATCACAATATTATCAAAATTGACTTAACTGGAGGGAATGCAAAAAAGAGATCTACTGTGACGGCATCTAACTTTCAAAAAGGTGACTGTGCTAAAATGAGGAAAATGATTAGGAAAACTGAAAGGAACAAAGGTTAAGAGTTTAGCTTAGACATCGACATTGTTTAAAAGTACCAGGCTAGATCCATTCCATGCATTAGAAAAGGTGGAAAGAAGGCCAAATGACTTCTGGCATGGTTAAAAGGTGAGGTGAGAGAGGCTATAATATCTAAAAGGACATCTTTCAAGAAATGGAAAAGGGATCCAAATGGAAAAAACAGGAAACAGCATAAGCACAGGCAAGTCAGATGCAAAGCACTGATAAGGAAGGCAAAGAAAGATTTTGAAAAGAAGCTTGCCATGGAAGCAAAAACTCATAATAAAAATGTTTTTCAGGTAAAAACCCTGCGAGAGAGTCAGCTGGACCATTAGATGATCAAGAAGTAAAAGGGGCACTTAGGGATGACAAAGCCATAGCAGAGAGACTAAGGGGTCGATTTTAAAATGTCCACGTGTACGTCCATGTGTGCGCCAATTTTCTAACAGGGTGGAATTTAAAAAAAATATGCATGGCGATCAATCGGCCGATTCCCAGTTCCCTATACCCCTTCCTACTTTGCCTCCCTATTCTACACTCCTCCCTGACCCCTAAAACCCCTTTCCCTTTTTTTTTCATTTATTTCATAACTTACTTCATCTAAATACATGAGGTAAATTCCGTGTGCTGGCCAGTTGCTGGCGTGTGCTTCCCCCGGGACAGCATCTAATGGCACTGTCCAAGCCCACCCCACGCCCCTTCCTGCCCATATCATGCCCCCCACTCCACCCATTTTAGCTTGCCCAGCACTTCTGCGCATATCAGGGGTTAAGCACATGGCCAGGCCCTTTCAAAATAGCATGTGGTGTGCAAAGGGCCCAGCCACGCTAGTAACTCCCAAAATTTACATGTGCAGGGCTTTTAAAATTCGAGCATAAATTAATTCTTTGCTTCAATATTCACTGAAGATATGAGATATACCCATTAGGCCATCTTTACTCATCAGCCCCTATTATAGAGTATAGTATAATAGGGGCTGATGAGTAAAGATGGCCTGCGCCATCTTTAAAGATGGCGCTGGCCATCCAGTGCTCCTACCATCTTTAAAGATGGCGCCGGCCATCTTTACTCATCAGCCCCTATTATACTAAACTCTATAATAGGGGCTGATGAGTAAAGATGGCGCCGGCCATCCAGTGCTCCTACCATGTGACAGGGGCCGGCCAATGGCACGGATACCCTGTCACATGGTAAGGGCAAAGGGGCATCGGCGCCATTTTTTTTTAGAACAGCTGATGCCTAGGAATGGGAAATCTCTCCTCGAGACCCCCCTGGATCTCTCCTCTACCCGAGGCCCCCCTGGATCTCTCCCTGAGGCCCCCTGAGGCCCCCCTGGACCACCAGGTAATTTTAAAAGGTTTTGGGGGGGTCGGGAGGGTGGGGTCGATTTAAAGGTTCGGGTGGGGGTTTTTTTTTTAGCGGCGCGGGCCTCCCTAAAAAAAAATTAGCGATGTGAATTGGAATCGGAAACTATTCCAATTCACATATCTTAACAATCAGATTTCCCCCCCCCCCCCCCAGCTGAATCTGATCGTTAAAGCGATCTGGCACACGATTCACATCTCTAATACCCATGTCAGAAATGATATTCAAAGGTGATTTTCAGATGAGCTGAAATCTCAGTGAACCTCGAAGATATACTAGGACAAATTGACAAACTAAAGAGTAAATCACCTGGACCAGAGTACTGAAAGAACTGAAAAATGAAATTGCAGACCTGCTATTGGAAATTTGTAAACCATCAGTAACATCATCTATGGTACCTGAAGACTGGAAGGTTGCCAATGTAATGCCAATTTTTAAAAAGGGGTCAAGGGATGATCTAGAACAGACCAGCGAGTCTGACATCTGTGTCAGACAAAGTGGTAGAAACTATCATAAAGAACAAAATTGCTGAACATTGAGAAGTAGATCTTTAAAAAGTACGCCGGATTTTATAAGATACGCGCATAGCCACGTGTATCTTATAAAATCCGTGGTCGGCGCGCGCAAGACTGCGGAAAATCGGCAGCCTGTGCGTGCCGAGCCGCGGAGCCTGCCTCCATTCCCTCAAAGGCTGCTCCGAAATCGGAACAGCCTCGGAGGGAACTTTCCTTCCATATCCCCCCACCTTCCCCTACCTAATCCACCCCCCAGCCCTACCTAAATCCCCCCCTATCTTTGTTGGGCAAGTTACGCCTGCTTGAAGCAGGCGTAACTTGCGAGTGCCGCCTCGCATCCCCTGGCACAGGCCGCAGTGCCGGGGGACTCTGGACCGCCCTCCTGGCCCACCCCCGAACCATCGCCATGCCCCCGGACCTGCCCCGGACCGCCCCCTGACCCCCGGACACGCCCCCAGACACGACCCCTGCCCCTTTTACGAAGCCCCAGGACTTACGCGCGTCCCGGGGATTTGCGCGCACCGGCGGCCTATGCAAAAAGGCACAGGGCTTTTAAAATTTAGCCCATAGAGAAGCATAGTTTAATGGGACAAAGCTAACATGGATTTAGCCAAGAGAAGTCTTGCCTCACAAATTTGCCAAATATTTTTGAGGGTGTAAATAGACATGTGAATAAAGGTGAGTCAGTTGATATGAGAGGAAATTAAAAAGTTATGGGATAGGGGGCAGTGTCAACTGGTTAAAAGATAGAAAACAGAGGTAGGACTAAATGGTTAATTTTCTCAATGGAAAATGGTGAATAGTGGAGTACCTCAGGGATCTGTTCAGGGTCCACTGCTTTTTAATATATTTATAAACGACCTGGAAATAGGAACATGAGGTGATCTAATTTGCCAATGACACAAAATTATTCAAAGTTAAATCGCAATAGGATTGTGAGAAATTACAAGAAGACATTGCAAAACTCTGAGACTGGGCAATCAAATGGCAAATGAAATTTAATTTGGACAAGTACAAAGTGATGCATGTAGGGAAGAGTAACCCAAATTATAGCTACAGATAGCAAGGTTCCTTATTAGGAGCCACCATTCAGGAAACGAATCTAGGTGTACTCGTTGAAAATACATTGAAATCTTCTGCTCAGTGTGCAGCAGGTGACAAGACAGAAAATAGAATGCTAGGGATTATTAGGAAAGGAATGGAGCATAAAACAGAGAATATCATAATGCCTCTGTATCGCTCCATGGTGTGACCTTATCTTGAGTATTGTGTGCAGTTCTGGTCACCACATCTTAAAAAAGATACAGCAGAAATAGAAAAGGTACAGAGAAGGGTGACCAAAATGATAAAGGGGATGGAACTATTCCCTTATGAAGAAAGGCTATAGAAGTTAGATCTCTTCAGCTTGGAGAAGAGATGGCTAAGGAGAGATAAGATAGAAGTCTATAAAATAATGAGTGGAATGGAATGAGTAAATGTTAATCAGTTGTTTACTCTTTCGAAAAGTATATAAAGACTAGGGGACACAAACTGAAGTTATTAGGTAATACATTTAAAACTAGTAAGAGAACATTCTTTTTCCTTAACACATAATTAGCTCTGGAATTCGTTGCCAGAGGATGTGGTGAAAGCTATCAGTATAGCTGTGTTTAAAAAAGGTTCGGAGAAGTTCCTGGAGGAAAAGTCCATTAACCATTATTAAGGTAGAGTTGCCGAAATCTACTACTTATTCTTGGGATAGTAGCTTGGAATCTATCTACCCCTAGGGATCCTGCCACTGTTGTTAACAGGATACTGAGCTTGTTGGACTTTTGATCTGACCCACTATGGAAATTTGATGTTCTTTTGTTCTTATGTTCTAGATTTAAAGTTATCCAGCTAAAGGTAGCTGAGCAATTTTATTCAGGGATATTCAGTGGAATATTTAGACAAATTCCTGGAGGAAAAGTCCATTAACCATTATTAAGGTAGAGTTGCAGAAATCTACTTCTTCTCTGGAATAAGCAGCATGGAATCTATCAACCTTTTAGGATCCTGCCAGGTACTTGTGATCTGGATTGGCCACTGTTGTTAACAGTTTACTGGGCTTGATGGACCTTTGGTCTGATCCAGCATGAAAAACTGGGGGAAAATCTGTATGATGAACAAGCCCATGAACATATGGGGTAGATTTTAAAAAGGAGCGCGTGGTTGTACATGTGTGCGTGTTACCCTGCACGTGCACATGTACGCCCGATTTTATAACATGCGCGCGCATGTTATAAAATCCAGGGTCGGCGCGTGCAAGGAGGTGTACAGTTGTGTACCTTGCATGCGCTGAGCCCTCTCCGAGCCACACTGCTTTCTCCCGTTCCCTTCCAGGCCGCTCCGAAATTGGAGCGGTTCGGAGGGAACTTCCCTACCTTCCCTCCCCCGCCCTTTCCCCCCTACCTTTTCCTTGTTTTCGTTTTTGTTTCAAAACTTACTTCAGCCCCAGGGCTGAAGTAAGGTGTGCACGCTGGCCGACTGCAGGCGCCCGATCCCAAGCACAGCGGCAAAAGGCCGCTGTGCCTGGACCCTCTGGCCCAGCCCATGTCCCGCTCACGTCCCACCCCTTTTTGCAAACCCCGGGACTTACACACGTCCCTGGGCCTTACGCGCGTCGCCAGGCCTTTTTAAAATAGGACCTGCGCGCATAACCTTTTTAAAATCCAGTCCATATTTCTCTTTTTAGCTGTGACATGGTAGAAATAATTATCTTTGGGCAAGGGTATGCAGAAACTAGTGGGACACCCCTGCCATGGAGTTGGGAGTGTTAGGCTTGCTGGCATCCACCAGATTGCGTTCTCATGGCCATGGCGATTTGCATGATGCATTACAATGGTGGCTAAGGTAGTATTTGTTTCAAAGGTGTAAAGAGTTGTAAAGCAAAAGAATGTATGTGAGGAAGGTGATGCATTTGCAGAGGGGTGAGAAAACTGAGGGAGGATAAACACTTGACTCAGCCTCTGTCACTTTTGCTAAAGCCGCAGCTGATGCCATCCCAAACGCACAAGCATTTCTTGTGGCTACTGCACAGAGCTCACATCTGCCACCAATGCTGCTATTACAGTTTTAGTTTTCCTGGACGTTGGGTCAGGTCAGTCCACCACCACCAAGCACAAGTAATGCATTTTCCAAAGGCAATTCTTTCACAACAGCTGACATGATTTGCTTGGGGATCTTGACTAGCTCAATACATTGTGTGCTGATGATAAGCTTAAACCCTGGACCTGAGGCAACAGACTGAATCCATGGTGGCAAGTCAGCTGTAGGACTGCAGGCCTAGCTCTCATTGGAAGTACACTTAGGGGCAGATTTTAAAAGCCCCTACACGAGCCGATCCTATTTTGCATAGGCCCGGCGATGCGCGCAAAGCCCTGGGATGTGCGTATGTCCCGGGGCTTGAAAAAAGGGGCGGGGTGTGGGTGGCCCGGGGCTGAGGCCTCCGGCACAGCATCTGTGCCCGGGGATTGCATGCTGGTAGCTAGCCAGCGTGTGCAAGTTACACCTGCCAGAGGCAGGCGTAATTTACAAAATAAAGGTGTGGGGGGGGAGGGGATTTAGGTAGGGCTGGGGGGGTGGGTTAGACAGGGGAAGGGAGGGGAAGGAGGGGGGGGCAAAGGAAGTTCCCTCCAAGGCTGCTCCGATTTCAGAGCGGCCTCGGAGGGAACAGGGAAAGCCATCGGGGTTCCCCTAAGGCTCGGCACGTGCAAGGGGCACTAGTGTGCACCCCCTTGTGCGCGCCGACCCCAGATTTTATAACATGTGCACGGTTGCGTGCGCATGTTATAAAATCGGGCGCACATTTGTGCGTGCTGGCTAGCGTGCACAAATGTAGACCACGCGCGTAGGTTTAAAAATCTGGCCCTTAGTTTTACTCTTCCTGTTTGATACATTAGTATATATAGTTGCCTTTCTGAATGTATAATTTGTAATGTCATATATAGTGTCTCCTGAATGTACTAGTTAAAGATAATGTATATTATTGTATATAATACTTTTTGTTATTATTGTATATAATACCTTTTGGAGTGTATAATTTATATAAGGTTATCCACAGTGTATAAGGTTATACACAGTCCCTTACTGAGTGTATAATTTGCAATGTTACTTATTATATTCTTCTGTTGTTTTCCATCAGGTACTGTTCCTTTTCTCCTCTTCCTGTTTTTCCCTCTCTTCTCTTGCCCCTTCTCTCTTCCTATCTGCTCCCTCTCCCCCCACCCTGGTTTTTTGTAATTTCCTCCTTGAGTTATATTGTAAACCGGCATGATGTACCCACGAATGTGGATATCTTAAAGCCAATAAATAAATAAATAAAATAAATAAATTATTTAAAAATACATATTGAAATTAAAAGAGCTTAACACCCCCTCCCCTGCTGCCTAATGGCCATCTTCAAGTTCAAATGTGAATATTTGTATAAATCCAATCTAAGAGGCTTCAGATTTTGATTGGGAAAAACTGGACTTTGAGGATCCAAATATATTCACATCAAATGTGCTCAGAATTTAAACTGGAATCAAGGATATTCAGTCATCCCTCACCTTAATGTTCAGCATTTCAGCTTAAAAAGCATATACTGAATTCAGAGTGTCACGTTGGTTAATATGAAGAAAATAATACATCAGTTAATTCAATGAATTATCAAACATTTAAAAAAAAAAAAAAAGTATATCTTATAAATAGTTTATTCAGTGCATGTTTGTGTATACAACAAATAATAAACAACTGGGGTTTTTTTTGTTTTTTTTTTACAAGACAGAAAACTGCTTGTACATACCATGTAAATTTTGGAGCACAGAATTCAACATAGTTTAATGCACAAAATCCTATACATCATGCAACCCTATTGCAATATTCCAAGTTTCTCCCATGCAACAGTTATGATGATCTAAATGGAAAACTAACAAAACCGAAACAATTTCCCAGTAATGTGTATATGTTGTTTAGGGGTAACTTGTCCAAATGTTTCTTTGTACGCTTTAGTCACATACCTGATACAGTGAAAGAAGGACTCTAACACATAAGACATTACATATATTAAAAAAAAAAAAGAATGAGTCATCTTTAATTCTACAGTATCATCATTAGAAAATTAGTCACAACAATAGCTCAACATGATACACAAAAATGGAATTAAAAGAAAATGACATGACTGGACAGCCTTAGCCTTAAGTAATGGTGTCTTTCACTGTTTTGGGATGATGAACAAACTTGGCTTCTAGAGAGTGGACTTAACACAAAAACTGTACCAGAATACTACAAATATATAAAAATGTATATTTCGGTGTGTTTAAAACCACAAGAACACTGTTTACATGAGCCTGAGATGCAAACTCAGTTCCAACCCTGATTTTGTATTTTTTTTTTTTTGTCTTTGTTGCTTACTTTTAAAGACCCAGCTTTAATGACCCAACAGATTTCAGAAAGCTGCATCTGCGGAAAATCAAAAAAGTGCACTACTCCAAATTAATATTACAATTTCATTAAGCTTAGATATAAAACAGTAAAGCCAAGAGAACAATTTTACATTGTTTGTTGTGTTTGCCCCCTATAAAACATATAAGCTTTAAAATTTCCTTTTAAAGAGCAAAAGTGGTCTTTTATTTCTCAGGTGGAAATCAAATTCTTATCAGCAGTGAGTGCTGTGAAAAATGTTTTTTGTTTAGTTTTCCACAAAGCATAGGTGATATAAAGAGAGAGACTGAGAGCAGGGCATTTCTTCTCCAAGATTTTATTCCATGGAAATCCAGGTACCTTCTGAGAAGTACAAGCATATTCTACTATAATGGGATATATCCATTGACAACCGGAAGATCTAATGGTTGACATACGAGTTTACCTATGCAAGTTCAGTGGCTTGTCCTGAATAATTGGACATTTGGATGAAAGACCGCTAGGTAAGAATTCAACAGCATCCAGAGGTAAGATTCCATTTTAGAGCACTTGGCTTGGCTTATCCTTGCTACGTTGATTCATTTTGACTCATAGATTTGCCTCCATTTAGCATTCCTGAAACACTTCTGCTTTTTGTCGGGGTCCCACTTCCAGATCTTGAAAATTCTGTGAGATCATGAAGAGAAGGTTCTTTGTACATGGCCACTGCAAAGCAGAAACAATTAACAAGTAAGCAGACTTCATAAACTAATATTGCAGAATTATTTTATATTGTACCTTGTTTCATTCTGCATTTTCTATGGCTTTAAACATTTTTTACACCAGTATTTACCTTTTCAATGTACATGGAACACATGTCTAGGCTGAATAGATGAGAGTCAATATGTATCATGGACCAAGAAAACAAAAAAGCACCCTATATTATTTTACGAGGGAAAAGTATGATCTTTCTAAATGAACATAAGGACCATAAGTAACATCTGTTTTTCTAATTCCTGATGCAACAGCACAAAGCTTATCCAACCTCAAGTTTTACGCTCACATCCTTGCATCTAAGGATCTTCTGTGTTTCTCTTATTGTTTCAGCCTCCTCTATCTCATCTAAAAGAATGTTCCATGTATTAAACACATTTTACAATAGAATAAGGGCCAGGATTTTAAAAGGATTTACGTGCTTAACCAGGTCTACGCTCGCCAGGCCTATTTTAAAAAGGCCCGGCGACGCGCGTAAAGCTCCGGGATGCGTGTAAGTCCCGGGGCTTGCAAAAAGGGGCAGGGCGGGGTGGGGTCAGGCTCCCGGTACAGCGGTCATATTTGCTGCTGTGCCAGGGATCGCGCATCGGCAGTTGGCCGGCGCACGCAACTTACTTCAGCCCCAGGGTTGAAGTAAATTGTGAAATAAAAAAAAGCAGGAAAAAAAGGTAGGGGGGAAAGGACGGGGGAGGTAGGGGAAGGGAAGGGAAGCTGGGGTGGAGGGGTAGGGAACGGGGGAAGGCAGCGCTGCTTGGCGCGCGCAAGGTGCACAATTGTGCACTCCCTTGCACGCACTGACCCCTGATTTTATAACACGCGTGCGCAAGTTATAAAATTCAGCGTACATGTGTGTGCGTCAAGTAGTGTGCGCACATGTATGCCGCACGCGCTCCTTTTAAATTCTACCCCTAATTTTCTTATATTCTTGAGTTTATTTTCTTTAAGCCTTCCTTTCTATTGAAAAATGTTTGGCTCTTGTACATAGGGGCGGATTTTCAGAGCCCTGCTCGCGTAAATCCGCCCAAAACCGGGCGGATTTACGCGAGCAGGGCCCTGCGCGCCGGGAAGCCTATTTTACATAGGCCTCCCGGCGCGCGCAGAGCCCCGGGACTCGCGTAAGTCCCGGGGTTCTCGGAGGGGGGGCGTGTCGGGGGCGTGTCGGGGGGCGGGCCCGGTCGTCGCGGCGTTCCGGGGGCGTGTCGGCAGCGTTTTGGGGGCGGGTACGGGGCGTGGCTACGGCCCGGGGGCGTGGCCGCGCCCTCCGTACCCGCCCCCAGGTCGCGGCCCGGCGCGCAGCAGGCCCGCTGGCGCGCGGGGATTTACGTCTCCCTCCGGGAGGCGTAAATCCCCCGACAAAGGTAAGGGGGGGTGTAGACAGGGCCGGGCGGGTGGGTTAGGTAGGGGAAGGGAGGGGAAGGTGAGGGGAGGGCAAAGGAAAGTTCCCTCCAAGGCCGCTCCGATTTCGGAGCGGCCTTGGAGGGAACGGGGGGAGGTAGCGCGGCTCGGCGCGCGCAGGCTATACAAAATCGATAGCCTTGCGCGCGCCGATCCAGGATTTTAGTGGATACGCGCGGCTCCGCGCGTATCTACTAAAATCCAGCGTACTTTTGTTTGCGCCTGGAGCGCAAACAAAAGTAGGCTGTTCGCGCTCGTCTGAAAATCTACCCCATAATCTATACATTTGAGGTATCTGAATGGCTCTAGCAGTTTTTTCTTCTTCTCAGTACACATATTTAGTTCCATAAGTCTCATTTCATAGGGTTTATGGTACAGATGCCACTCCACTTTGATGGCTTTGTTTTGTACTGCCTCTACACTATCTATTTCCTTTGGGGGGGGGGGGATATGATTTCTGGAATCAGACACAATCCTCTAGCAGGAGTTTCACTAGTGACCTTACAGAGGCATCATAATTTCTTTTTCTAGTGGTTATGCCTCTACCTGCTCTCTCCAGCATTTTTTAGCTGCTGCCACTGCCTTATTGCATTGTTTTGCTTAGCTGAGAGGATCAAATATGATTAGTCCCAAGATCTCTTTTGATTGATGCACATTAGTTCCTCACACCCCCATCAAATACTATTCTCTTGGATTTCTGCATCCCAAAGATTTTTTTCTCATAGACATAGAATGGAAAAAATTCTTAATAAATCAGGATGTTAATCTTGGTTGCCAAACTCGACCATTCTATAAATTTTCTTAGGTTGTTCCTTATATTTTTTAATTCATCTGAAGTATCAAAATTATTCCAGACCTTTGTTTCATCTGCAAAAAGATAACTCTATCCGACAAATGCCTCTGCAATATCATTATAAAACTAAAATTGAACAGAACTGGAACAAGGATTGATCATGCCGTCAATGTATGATTGGTTCAGCCAATATTATGAGGACTTATGAAATTTTGTGAGAGGCATTTTACTACCTCTGAAGAATAAAACACGAGGCATTGTAGTGTAATTCTGGAAGCACAAATCACTAACACAAAAAAGTATATTGTGAAAAACAATCACATGAGAACTTTAGCTCTGTCGGGTGGTGAGTGTAAAGTTGGAGATCATTAGGCTCTATGTTATTACAGTAATACGGGAAACAGGCTGACTAGCTAATTTTTGTGGTCTGCATATGCCATTAAGTTCTATGTTACTTTTTTTTTCTAATTTTAAAAGGCAACTGTTAGCGGACAAATCAAAATTTTTTTAAAATCATAGTACAAATCTTGATAACAGACTGAACATGTATGGTTAACGAGATTCCTCTGCTCTCATTCCATTATAAAATCTTCAAAAATTCACTACAGAGTAACACTCTGAAATAGTGGCTTTATTTAGCTTGGCTTATGAATTTTTAAGAGTATCTTGGGGCATTACAAGTGTTTTGCTTTATCCCCCCTAGTAAAGCCTAGGGCTAAGACACCTTGACCTTGAGGTATACATATGCTTGACTCATGTCAGAGAGAAATTGTTAGCATGAAGATAAAATGTACTTGCAGCCATGACAGCTTGCCTCATAGCAATGGCAAAATATTGACTTTTTAAAAACATTATTCTGGAAAAAGATTGCATGGTAGAGAAACAAATCAATAAACAATAATACTATCACGAAATAACACTCATATATTGGTGTAAAAATATTTGCCATTTTTCTACTTAAATGAACCTGACAGTATCTTTAAAATCCACCTTTGTTTTCCTCCCCCATAGTCACCTAGAATGGAAGTTATTACACAGCATAAAAAGACCAACTTGTTTGCAAAAATAATTCTAGAAATACTCAGAGTGGTCATCAAGAATTGTCAATAAGGCTGGCTTTCAAGAAATCTATAATAAATATTCATGAGACAGCTGGCTTTCCCTGTTCCTTCCCCCCCCCTTCCCCTCCCTGTCACGCTCCCAGCTCGAAACTCCCTGTACCTTTGTCTCACAAGTTATGCCTGCCAGAGACAGGCGTAAATTGCGCATGCCGGCAAACTGCCGGCGCATGATTCCTCAGCCCAGCAGCCCTGCAGAGGCCTCTGACCATGCCCCACCCCGGATTTCCCCACCCCCCTGCCATTTTTTCACTCTTCCCGGGGACTTACACTCTTCCTGGGGCTTTACGCTCGCCGCCAGGCCTTTGAACATAGGCTCGGCGCACGTAAATCCTCCTAGATTTACATGCAAAACCCTTTGAAAATCTGCCCCTAACTGCACTAACCACATCCTCTGGCAACAAATTCCAGACCTTTATTGTGCATTGAGTGAAAAATAATTTTCTTCGATTAGTTTTAAATGTTCAACTTGCTAACTTCATGGAATGCCCCCTAGTCCTTCTATTATTCGAAAGTGTAAATAACCGATTCACATCACAGAGCAATGGACGGCCAGTGCCATCTTCTGCTCCTACCATGTGTCAGGGGCCAACCAATGGCATGGTAGCCCCTGTGACATAGTAAGGACAAAGGCTATTGGCGCCATTTTGAATATTGGCAGCCAACGGCCCAAGTGCAGGAGATCGCTCCAGGACCCCCGCTGGACCACCAGGGACTTATGGAAAGTCTTGGGGGGGTCAGGAGGGTGTGGGGTTGTAGTTAAATTTAAAGGGTTGGGATAGGGGGTTTTTTTTGGGAAACGAATACATATGTAACTAATGAATGGATCGGGGTCCCCAGAGAATAGATGCAATGGATTTGGGTCCTGACGAATATGATACCGAATGGGATGAATCCATCCCTGCTGCACATCCCTACTGCAAGGTCCTCCTGTAATGTATCACAATCTGCTTGTGATTTAACTACTCTGAATAATTGTATATCATCCGCAAATTTGATAACCTCATTCGTCAAATTCCTTTCCAGATCATTTATATATATATTGAAAAGCACCGGTCCAAGTACAGATCCCTGAGGCACTCCACTGTTTACCCTTTTCCACTGAGAAAATTGACTATTTAATCCTACTCTCCATTTCCTGTCTTTTAACCAGTTTGTAATCCACGAAAGGACATCGCCTCCTATCCCATGACTTTTTAGTTTTCTTAGAAGCCTCTCATGAGGGACTTTGTCAAACGCCTTCTGAAAATCCAAATATACTACATCTACCGGTTCACCTTTATCCACATGTTTATTAACCCCTTCAAAAAATGAAGCAGATTTGTTAGGCAAGACTTCCCTTGGGTAAATCCATGTTGATTGTGTTTCATTAAACCATGTCTTTCTATACGCTCCACGATTTTAATCTTGAGAATAGTTTCCACTATTTTTCCCGGCACTGAAGTCAGGCTCACTGGTCTATAGTTACCCAGATCGCCCCCTGGAGCCTTTTTTAAATATTGAGGTTGCATTGGTCACCCTCTAGTCTTCAGGTACAATGGATAATTTTAAAGATAGGTTACAAATTTTAACTAATAGATCAGAAATTTCATTTTTTAGTTCCTTCAGTACCCTAGGATGCATTCCATCTGCTCCAGGTGATTTGCTACTCTTTAGTTTGTCAGTCTGGCCTACTACATCTTCTAGGTTCACAGTGATTTCGTTCAGTTCATCTGAGTCATCACCCATGAAAACCATCTCCGGAACTGGTATCTCCCCAACATCCTCATTAGTAAACAAGGAAGCAAAGAATTCATTTAGTCTTTCTGCAATGGCCTTATCTTCCCTAAGAACCCCTTTAACCCCTCGGTCATCTAATGGCCCAACCGACTCCTTCACAGGTTTCTTGCTTTGGATATATTTTTAAAAAAAAATTTATTATGAGTTTTTGCCTCTATGGCCAACTTCATTTCAAATTCTCTCTTCGCCTGTCTTATCAATGTTTTACACTTAATTTGACAATGCTTATGTTTTATCCTATTTTCTTCAGATGGATCCTTCTTCCAATTTTTGAAGGATGATTTTTTAGTTAAAATAGCCTCTTTCACCTCACCTTTTAACCATGACGGTAATCATTTTGCCTTCCACCTTTCTTAATGTGTGGAATACATATGGACTGCGCCTCTAGGATTGTATTTTTAAACAATGTCCATGCCTGTTGAACCCTTTTAACCTTTGCAGTTGCACCTTTCAGCTTTTTTCTATTTTCTTCATTTTATCAGTTTCCCTTTTGAAAGTTTAGTGTTACAGCTGCAGATTTACTTATTATCCCCCTTCCAGTTATTTGTTTAAATTTGATCATGTTATGATCACTGTTGCCAGGTGGCCCCATCACCGTTACCTATCTCACCAAATCCTGCATTCCACTAAGAATTAAATCTAAAATAGCTCCCTCTCTTGTTGGTTCCTGAACCAATTGCTCCATGAAGCAGTTATTTATTACATCCAGGAATTTTTATGTCTCTAGCAAGTCCTGATGTTACATTTACCCAGTCAATATTGGGGTAATTGAAATCTCCCATTATTATTGCACTGCCAAATTTGGTTAGCTTCCGTGATTTCTCTTAGCATTTCATCATCTGTCTGACCATTTTGTCCAGGTGGACGGTAGTATACTCCTATCACTATACTCTTACCCAACACACATGGGATTTCTACCCATATAGATTCTACTGAGCATTTAGTCTCTTGTATGATCTTTACCCTGTTGGACTCTATACCCTCCCATACTGAATATTGCCATGTGGTAGACCTGGGTTCATTTCCTGGATCAGAGTTTCCGCTCCCCTGGCCAGCCGCAAAGACTATGGTGACATTTAGTGGTCAAACCTAAGGCCAATGATTGCAGTATTCTAAAAGGAGCTCTGGTGCATGGCCTTTAACAGAGAACTGTCACCACAATGACTGGGATAAATGAGTTGAGAGAGGATTTAAATAGAGGGAAAATCCTGTATATTTGTGAAAGGTGACAGGATTCCAGTCCTGATTCTGAATGAGCTGGAAGCCCAAGGGAGCTGGATAAAAGGACCTGGCCATCATAATGGACAATACTTTGTAATCCTCGGTTCACTGTGCAGAGTTGATGAAGAGAGCAAAAAGAATGTTAGGAATTATTAGGAAGGAAATAGAGAGTAAGACAGTGAATCTCATGGTGCCTTTATATCGCTCCATGGTGAGGCTGCACTTAAAGCTGAATTTTAAAAGCGCTACGTGTGCTGAAACGGGCAGATACGCAAATGGATGAGATGCGCATGTGCCGCGGGGATTTTAAAATGCCCACAGCCACGTGTGTATCTGCCCGTACGTGCACAAGAAAGCTTTTTGGGAGAAGCGGTGGCTGGGGCAGGGCTTGGGTGGGTCAGGATAGAGCCGTTAGGCACTGTCCCACTGAAGCACGCGCCAGCAACCGATCAGCTTGCTCAACCTACTACTGCTCCAGAGAGCAGGTAAGTTATAAAACAAAAAAAAAATAGGTTAGTTAGCGGGGTTTTAGGGGTCAGGGTTAGTAGGGGAAAAAGGCGGCAGGTTAGGAAGTTCCCTCCCAATCTGATCCGTTATTGTAACGGACTGGGAGGGAACTGGGATTAAGGCCTATCAATTCACTGTGTGTATGTTGTAAAATTTCTCCCCCTTTTGTGGGGAGCAGATTTTAAAATATGCACCTCTGGTGTGCACATGTTATAAAATTGGTGCATCTGTGTGCACGCGCCGGGAACCACACACACATGTACGCCTTCGCACGGGTCTTAAAATTTCCCTTTCAGCAAACAGTGTGCAGATCTGGTTGCTGCATCTCAAAAAAGATAAAGTTGCCCTGGAAAAGGTACAGAGAAAGGTGACCAAAATGATAAAGGGGACAGAAAGGCTCCCCTTTGAGGAAAGGCTAAAGAGGTTTGGGCTGTTCAGCTTAGAGAAGGGAGAGCTGAGGGGGAAGTATGATATAGATCTATAAAATCATGAGTGGAATAAAACAGGTAAATGTAAATCGGTTATTTACTTTTTCAAAAAATACAAAGACCAGAGGGCACGCTATGAAGTTAGTATGTAGCACATTCAAGACAAATCAGAAAAATTCTTTTTTATGCAACACACAATTAAGCTCAGGAATCATTGCAAGATGATGTGGTTAAGGCAATCAGTATAGCTGAGTTTAAAAAAGGTTTGGACAAGTTCCTGGAGGAAAAGTCCATAAACTGTTATTAACCAAGTAAACTTAAGGAATAGCCACTACTTACCACTGCACGACAGCAGCATGGGATCTATTTACTGTTTGGGATTTTAGATACTTGTGACCTGGATTGCCACTACTGGAAAGAAGATATTGGACTTGAGGGCCCTCATTCTGACCCAGTATGGCAAATTGTTATGTTTTTAATTGGCAGCACCCCTCCCTCCAAATAAAGAACATATTAGGGACTTATTATTCAAATTCTGATGCGTAGTACTGAGTGCACAAAAGCAGATCCATATCAAAATTCACAAATATTCAACACTTATATTGGAAAAAGGTGAGATTGCCTCAGATTTCAAAGCATATTGACCTTTACGTTTCCTATTCTATAGTATGTATACAAACTGAGATGGCCATTCAAAAACTCCCCACTCAAGACCCCAGAGTTCAAAAAGCCATTATCAGCATTCCATTTCATTCTTATTAATTCTACTCTGTCTGATATTGAACATGTATGTGGAACTGTGCATGTAAGAGAAATTCATTAGAAATTCATTTACTTATGCATACAGTTTATAGATCTGCCCACCTGTTTTAAAAAGGACTGGGCAGCCCAAGATAGTATACCCAAGCTATTTATCATATTTCTTTATCCAATAGAAGATTTGGTCAAAAAAGAAGATACTACAAAATGCAGAAGAACAATGGCCACACACTAAAGGAGACTGCTCTATGGACTCCCTCTTGCTCTATAAAATTTGTCATTTTTACCTTTTCCTCTGTGATTTTTCCATGGGCATGAGAAAGGGCAAGGCTCGAGTGTATCCGGATATGTTGGCTACCTCAACACCAAAGGGCACGATGCATAAGCATCTCCTTCAGAGCCGGGACCCGGTTTTGCTCTTTAGAGCAGTCGCTGGATTGTTTGCTGGGGGATAACTCTTCGGCTGCAGTCCCTGACTCGGAGCTTTCACTCACTCCGGAGCAGCGCCATGGGCCACCCAAACCTGGGGTCTCTGTGGCTAGTATCGATGGGAATAGAGGTGTTCCGTCGTGAGTCGATGACATTGAAGTGCCAGCTAGGACAATGCTGGGAGACGCCCATGTTGAGGAGCACAGTCCTGGGGAAACTTCTCTTTGTGGGGAGGCAGCAGGGCTGCCTGTTGATTTTTCCTCTCCTATGCCTACTAAAACAGAGGCATTTACTTTCAATTAAACTCCCTAACATTACTCTTGACTTAATCTAGGAAGCCATTATGAAGCTTTCTCTTCAAGTGGCACAATTTACATCGTATCATCAAGAGTTATTCACTATAGTTCATAGTTCACAATCTTGTATGGTTGGGATTTTGCCAAGAATGGAACAATAGGAAACGAATGAGACTGCCCTACAAAATTCGGTGGGAGTTAATTCTTCTGGTCACTTGTATCTGCTAAATAAAGTGGAAAATCCTGAAAATGTTATCCGTTGTCGAAACATCAGGATAATAAATTTTCCTAAGAAAAAATTAGTATCCCCTGTGGAGGTGGACACTTGGGCCAAGGTGGGGTTGACGCTACCCATAGGAGGGATCCTACAGGGCCCCGCCATCGGCAGGCAGAGAGAGCTGATGGACGGAGGCCAGCTGGCGCTTCATCAATACCAGCCCTCATTCCCCACGGGTTGAGCCTTTGGGTGCCGGGGCCAGCTGCACTTAGGTGGCTTCTCGTCAGTGGTCGTCAATCGGTGGATCGAGGTTAGCCCAGAGGCAGCAACTAGTGTAGGTATCAGTCTGTACTGGATGAGGCAGAGTCCCAGAGACCTGGGCGCCAATAGGAACACAGTCTGACAGAGGGCACCCAAGCAAGAGCAGGCTGAAGCCTCAATGAACCACGTCCAGGTCAAAAGCTGAAGAGCTGTCTTAAAACAAGCTGGGATTAGGGCTGGCAGCAATCTGGAAGCAGTGGCAAGCAAGGCTGAGGTCTAGATGAGGAGAGAGAGACAAAGCAGAAGTCCAGGGCTGGAGAGAAGCAACGGCGTGGTCAAGCAATGCAGAGGTCCAGAGCTGGAGAGAGGCAACGGAGTAGTCAGGCATTGTAGAGGTCCGGGCTGGAGAGAGGCAACAGAGTAGTCAGGCAATGCAGAGGTCAAACCAGGTTAGCAATCCGAAGGAGAGATGAAGGAACAGGAACACAGGAACAAGGAAACAGGAACGTAGGCAATCAGGATTGGGAACCAGGAACTGAAGAGGCAACTAGTACTCGACTAGCGAGGGGACCTGTTGCAAAGGCAATTTGAGAGAGCGGAGCCTGGGCTTATATACCAGGGCTGTGCCAACGTCATCATCCGGGGCCGCAGCCAGGTTCTCACCATGGGCCCTATTTAAGGAGGGGTGCAGCACTGGTCGGGATGGTGTCTCTTTGCGGGCCAAGTGGAGAGGCCCGACACAGAACATCAGGAGTTGCAGCAGAGCTGGAGGCCCCAGGGGTGGTCCGAGGATGGAGCCAGTGGCCCACAGCTGCCAGAGATGAGGAACCAGATGCTAGATCACTTTGAAAGAGGTGAGGGGGCCGAGCTGCGGGTCTGCCATGGCCGGCGCGCGTAACAGTACAGATACTTCATGGAAAATTTGAAAGAAAATTTGCTCCTCCAGTTTCAAAGGCTTATTATTTGCCTATAAATCGTAAAACTTCACAAGAGAAAGAGGACCCTCCACCTCCATTAGAACTATCCCATCTATCTTCAGAAGAAGGAATTGTCTTCCATTCTAATAGTAACATTTGCTGTTGAGTCACAGTGACTTTATTCCTTGATGTAGCTAAAGCACCTGAATCCAAGAGAAATTATTTTCTTTTGATGCGTCCAGCTGTCACTAGTTTAGGGGCTTTGCTTTGGCTTTATTTTCCCTGCAAGTGTATAATTAAATTTAAGGGAGTTAAATATGTATTCTTTGAACCCTCCCAGCTGACTTTATTTCTCAAGGACAGACTTCTGCAGAGACCTGCTCCCTCTGACACAGGTTAGAGGTCCTCCTATGATACCAGCGTTATAATATATATTTTTTTTGATGGTTCCTTCCCTACCATTTGGTGCATTATTAGTTTATATTAATATTATTATTTCTTCTCTGTATTTTCTAGCTTGGAAATCCCCCCTTTAACTGTGGACTGAGAGTATGAGAGATCTTACTATGATTACCTATAATGTTGTTTCCTATAATAAGTGCTATTTGTGTACAAGTTTATTTTTGCTTGGATTTTTTTTAATATTCTATAAATAAAAAAATGCAGAAGAACATCTGTTCCAGTCACGCTTAACTATATTTGCAAGAGATTTTTACCACAAACACAGCATGGGAGAAATCCATTTGAAATTGGGATTCCTGAGGTGGCTTGTAACAAATTAAATATATTCCTGGATTATCTGTATGACACCATGATTTCTTTGTGATGCTGTTTATAAAGTCTATGTTTTATTTATGCTATTGTATAATCTGCTTAGAATCATAGATAAGAGGACTATAAATGTTTAAATAAATTAATCATATTTCTTAGAAATCTTTAAAAAAGTGCCCTGTTATCTTTCATCCACTCACAGTGATGATTTTAAAGAGCTGTTATTTAAATGCTTTTAAGTCAGGTGCAGCCTAAAGGGGCACTGCCAACCAGGAGTCAGGAGACTGAAAGCTCCAAATTGAAGTTCCTATAGCTCTGAGATCCTGTATGTATGATCTTGGGTAAATTGTTCAGCTCCCTATCTCCCAGTTTACTTAACTATCATTGGGAAATAAGTTCCACAGAGTTCCAGAATGTGTGCGCACACCTATGTGAATCTGGGAAAAACAAATCCAACTTCTCTTTGCCCCCTTGAAATCTCCTGAAAATTAGGTATGGATTGGATGCATAATCAGAAAGTTATTAGGTTGCATAATTATGCATGTGGCTTTGAAGAATACATGGCTTCGTTCAAAAAGTACATCTCACATAATCCTCACAGACCTCTGACATGGTGGATCTGATTCAAAACCAGAAAGTTATTAAACGCTATTATTGCATGTGTGTATTTGCAGAATAAATGGATCACCGCCCACACCAAATTCCATTATTATGATCCTCATAAACCCCTCAATACCTGCATAAAATTTGATATGGATCGGATACAAAACCCAAACATGATTAGGTGGTGTGACTGTGCATGCATATTTGAGAAAAATACAGATGTCTCAAATGTATTGCTGTTTCGATCCTCATGGACCCCATATGTCATAAAATTCTGATGTGGATCAGATGTAGAAAGGAAGCAAAACATAGGGAGTCCAGCTTTCAAACCTATCTGCGGGGCAGTATTTGTCCGCATTTGTCCACATGGAGATTTAAGTGAGGTGCAGCTGCACAGTTTAAAAAATACCACATATGTGTTTCCTATGCAAGAAACTTTAGCCAAATATTGAGCTAAATATAGCCTGGTAAAGTCATCCAGATAACTCTAGCCATACCATTCAATATATATGTCTAAAATTATCAGATAATGTTACCCTTATCACTTTAAAACTGACTATATTCAGCATATAGCTAATTAAGTAAAAATAAAAAAAACTGCAGCCAACTCCCCATCCTCCAAAATAATTCTAGAAAACATTGGTGCCTGACTCCTGATCCCCCCAACTCCCTAAATAATTAAACCAAGATAGAGGCCATAATATTAAAATAAAAGACCTGGTCCTAAGCTTCCTTCTGTTCCCCATCCAACCCATCTGCAACCTCTACACCACCCTCCTGCCCTACCTGGAAACCCTCAAGCACCCCAAATCTAAGTCAGACATTCCCAGCCCCATCCAGCATTGCTGGCTGTGATCCAGACCACGGTAAAGACCTCTATTACTTCCTGGCTCAGCCTTGGGTGTGCGGGGGAGGTCTGGGTGGAGCAGGTGGGTTGGTGTAGGGGGTTCTAGATGGGCTGGAAGGATGAGGTTGGGGGCAGAGGGAGCCTCTGGAATCAGCCCATTTTCTTTAACATCTGGGGGTGTTCTTGGGCCGCTATAGCCAGCAACTTGGTTTCATTATTTTGGGGATTGGGGGGCTATTGAGCATTAGGTGCCAAAATATGTTTTACAATTATTTTGAGCGGGAGGTGAGGGGCAGATTTGATTGGTTTAGCTGCAAGTTGTTTTTTTTTTTTTTTTTTTTTACTTAATCAGCTATATGTTGAATATAACCTTTTAGAGTTAAAGTTAGTCTACTAAAAATACCCAGATAACTTTAGAACTGCTATAAAGCAGGATCAAACAGAGCAAGCTAAGTTTACCGGGATAGCGCTGAAAATCAGTACCACCTGTCTAAGTTTAAGCCCTGCCCTGCCCTCTTTTTATCCAAATACATTTTCACTGGGTAATGACTTACCCAGTTAAAACTTATTTGGTGAGCTGGGACTATTTTAAAACCCAGGTTTGTCCAGCTGAGTCCCAAACTTAGAACCTGATTCACCAAGGGTTTTTTCCATAGACATAAAATGGGAGAAAAGCCTTAATGAATATATAGAGTATCAGACTGAGCTTTATAAAGAGTCTTTCTCTCTCTCTCTCTCCCCTCTCTGATGCTCACTGGACCCCTGCGCCTAACAAAGAGCTGTATATGTGGGTACAGCTGCAGACATGCACTTGAAAAGTATTTATTTATTTATTTATTTATTTAACATCTTTTCAATACCGTCGCTAAGTTATATATCATCGCAACGGTTTACATGTAGGCACATAATAATGTAGGTAAAAGCGTACTATAGTACATTCTAACAGGTGCGTAGGTGATAAAATACTGCTTATTTTTGATCATGGCAAGATACGCATGTTTATGGGCGCACATGTGGCCCTTTAAAATCTACTCTTTAAACACAAACTCTCTTTCCTGTCCCCTCCTGAATGCCTCTCCCCAATGCGCATAGACGTACTTGTGAAATTGTGTTATGCATATATTTTTGCACACACCAAGCCCTGGGCAATGTTATTAAAACTGTGTTTTATACTTGCAAACGCTTTGAAAATTTAGCCCCGACTGTATACATCACTATTAAAATTGCAGGGCTCCAGAATATATTAATTTCTATATAGAATGATGTAGCAATGTATTGCATTTTTAGGGAGCCCCTACGGAGAAGAGACATGAGTGGAAATGACACAGACTTTTAAATTCCTGAAAGGTATTAAAAACACACAAGAAATAAAGCTGTTCCAAAGAAAAGGAAGCTTCATGCTATGAAGCTCCAGGTAGGGGGGGAGATTCAGAGAAAAGAAATATATATAGGGCCGGATTTTAAAAAGCCTTCGTGCGTAAATTCATCAGATTTACGCACAAAGGCAGGGTTACGCACCCCGGGCCTATTTTAGAAAGGCCCGGCGACGCGCGTAAAACCCCGGGACGTGTCTAAATCCCGGGGTTTTGGGAAAAGGGTAGGGAGGGGGCGGGGCAGGGCGGAGCAGTCCGGGGGGTGGGGGTGGGGCAAGAGGCCTCTGGCACAGTGACCATTTGCCACTGTGTCCGAGGATTGCGTGCTGGCTAGATGCCGGCAGGTGCAGCAAGTAAACAATTTTTTGGGGTTGGTTAGAGGAAGGGGAAGAGAGGTTAGGGAAGTTCCCTCCCAGGCTGCTCTGAAATCAGAACGGCCTGGGAGAGAACGAGTGAAGGCCGCGGGTGTCGGCGCACCCCCTTGCAATTGTGCACCCCCTTGCACGGCCGACCCCCAATTTTATAAAATGCGCACACCTGCATGCGCATGTTATAAAATTGGGTGTTCATGTGCGTGCGCTGGGTAGCGTGCACGCAAATTTATAAGATCTACCCCATAATTATTTTTTTTTTTATAGAGAGACGGTAACTTTGATACCGGCGCTCAGGGACACATTTATGCACATCTGTCGACTCACGTCAAAGGACGTGGCCATTTCATAACATACGCACATATATGCATGCATGGTATAAAATAGGCTGTACACAAGTATACATGCGCATAATTTTATATGGACGTCCATGTGCGCACAAATGCTGCCTCTCTCTCATAAGTGGGAGGATTTTAGTAAACACAAAATTATCAGTTTCCCCAGTTCATTCCCAGTTCACCCAGATAAGGTATAGAACTTCCCAACCTCCCTAGTTAAATAGCCTCCCTTTTACCCTGTTAGCACCAACCCTTAAAATCCCGAGGCAGGCGTAACTTGCGCGCGCCAGCTCGCCATCCCCCGGCACAGGCCGCTGTGCCGGAGGACTCTGGACCGCCCCCTGGACCGCCCCTGAATCTCTGCCATGTTCCCAGACCCCCGGACCCGTCTCCGGACCGCCGCCATGCCCCGGACCCACCCCCTTCTCGCCCCTTTTTCAAAGCCCTGGGACATATGAGTGTCCTGGGGCTTGCGCACGCTGCCGAGCCTATACAAGATAGGCTCGGCATGCGCAGGGGCAGGCAGGGGCAGCTTTTCGAGGGCTACGCGCATAACCCTTTCAAAATCTGCCCCCCAGGCTTTTAAAGTTAACCAAAAATGGTGGTGGATGCCTGAAATGCCCTCCTGGAGGCCACTGTGAAGACAAGAACTGTGATGGAATTTCATGTGGGCTTGGGATAAGCACAGGGGATCCCTAATGGCATAAGAATGGAACTGAGAAAACCCATGGTAAGTTTTCTGTATGGGGATAACCTGCATGGATCAGCAGTTATTTATTTATTTGTATGTTTCTTTATTTATTTATTTTTAACTTTTCTATACCGATGTTCCTGTGAAGTATACATATCGCACCGGTTTACATCAAAACTGAATGGTTGCCATGGGGCGGATACAATGAAACATGTGACATAATAAAACATGCAGAAACACTGAACAATTGGTAGGAATACCAAGAACATGTGGTATACTGAACATGAAGAAACAATGAACACATGATATCATAGAAATAAATTAAGTATAATATAAACATAGGGCTATACATGAAAGAAACTTCCAGCTAATTTAAGGGGAACGCTATAATAACGGGAAAACTGGAATAGCTAGAGGAAAGAGGGTAGAGCCAACTTAGCTAGCGGGCGATTACAATGAAAGAGATCAAACAACAATAGGATTCACAGAGGGATTAGGTGGCTACTGGCAACGTATTATTCCACGACTAGGTCAGGAATTAATGTGGTCTCTGGCTGCCGATATTGAAAATGAGTTGGGGGAAAACTGTAGAGCCGGTATAGTTAAGGACTTAGAGTCGAAAGACCAGTCTAAAGTTGGACTTGGTAAGAGGATTCTCACTCCGTGAAGGCCTGGCTTTTCAGCCAGGCCTTCGCGGAGTAGGAATCCACTTTGCTGGGCAGACCCATCCTGTCTGCCCAGCAAAGTGTTTCAATATGAAACACTTTGCTGGGCAGACAGGATGGGTCATTTTGGTCTTTATCTGCCAACATTTACTATGTGGCTATGCAAGATTTTAGGATATTTTTGAAGAGATTTGGAATTTAAAAACAAATAGCAAATTTTGAATAGATGAGGTTAACAAGAATCTTACCATGGATGATGGCTCGATATGATGTCAATTTGCCTTGAAAGTAAAAGGGGGACAAAGAGAGTCCAAGACACTAATACTGAAGATGAAAGTCTAGGAGATCTCACAATCATCATTCAAATATGCAATAGATTTTATCTCAAAACTATTGGAGAATACCTTAGATGAATTATTTCCCATCATATAGTGTGTTAAAGGTGGTCAAAAGATGGAGATATAAAAATTATTTATTTGAGAAGATGAAGATAAGCATTTTTCCTGATGTGGCTAAGGACACGCAGAAGAAGAGAAGACAATTTCTTCTGTTACGTCCTAAAGTGATTCAGATTGGTGCTTTGTTTTTGCTGCAATTTCCTTGCAAATGTTTAATTATAAAAATATGAGGTATATGTATTTTTGAACCAACACAATTGTCAATCTTTTAAGTGATACAATTGTTCTTCGACCTGAAGCTGCATCAGGAAAATGAGATTTATAAGGTTTGTGCTTCTTTGGACTCCCTCTTATTGTATACTAGAAGTTTTCTCTCAAACTTAGCAGTATTATTTCTTTTCACATTTGATGCTTATTTCTTTCTCTGCTTGTGATCCTTCCTCCTCTATTGTGGTGGACTTCAGTAATGGATAATCTTTTTCTCTTGAGATTAAGGATCATATTTGTATGATTTATTATATTTATTTTCTATTTCTTTTCATTCCTTTCCTATCAACATGTATTTCTTGGTTTTGTTATTATAAAATAGCATAAATAAGTTTTAAAAAAATGTATATGGTCCTTGAGAATAGTTTGCAGGGAGCAATCTGACTTGATTGCACCAGTATAAGAAGCCCTTTCTAGCAGCGGTTGGGAGCAGAGCCAAGCAAGCTTCAGAGAAATGATTATGCTTCTTGAACTCTGAAGAAGGCACTGATTGCCAAAACACCACTGGTGTTGGGTCTTGGCTTTCGACATTTGTGGACTAACTATGTTATGACCTAAATAAAGTAAGGTCCTTTATGGGTGTATTGAGCAGTATCACCATCTCATGTTGAGTGCATTGGTTGCAACATAAAGCTAAATATTTTTGGGCTAATTTTCAGAAGCCCGCACGCATGTGGTCGGGCCTTGCACACATTTTCGGAAGGGCCAGCGCATGCACAATACCCCCGTAACGGGCTGAAGTGCTGAGCCTCTCAAAAGGGGCAGGCCGGGACAGCGCTATTCGACGCTGTCCCAGGGAAGCGCATGCCAGCAGTGGGCCAGCACACGGAGATTACTTCTGCTCTCGAAGAGCAGTAAGTAATCCAACAAAAAAACAAAGAAGTAGCTAGGAAGAGGTTAGGGGGAGGAGAGGAGAGGGGAAAGGGTAGGAAGGTTAGATGGGGAAGTTCCCTCCCAGGCTGCTTCTTAATTGGAGTGACTGGAAGGGCACTGGGGAAGCCCTACTCCCGTTGCCGTTCATGGCCTCTTAAAATTCTCCCCCCCCCCCCCCCCCACGCATGGAGGAGGCCATTCGCCCACACATGCATGTGCAGATGTTAAAGTCTGCGTGCGCATGTGCACACGGATATCGTATTTTATAATATGCACACGTGTTATAAAATAGCCGCGTCCGGGTCTTAAAAGTTGTGGGAGAAATCCCATTCACAAACTTTAAAGAAATTTTTAGCTGAGGTACTTGGTTTTCCTGAAGGTGTATTATCAATTAATACTTGTTTCTTCTTTGTTAAGAGTACCCCTAGAGCTGCTATAACAGTACCGATCAATTTAACTAGTTTTCTTGAAAATTCTACTATGGAAGTACTGGAAAGGAATACTTTAATAGTTTCTTTTATCTCCACATTAGATAGCAGTAAATTAATGAAGACTTATTTTCAAAAATATCCTATATCATATTATGGCCAAAATGTGAAACTTTTTCCTGACTTAGCCCCAGTAACTCGTAATAAAAGGCGAGAATTCTTGGCAGTAAGGCAAAGGGTAATTTCTTTAGGTTATTCATTTCAATTGAAATATCCTTGTCAGTGTATTTTAAAAAAAAGAGAATGAATCATTTAGTTTCACAGTTATAGATCAATTACATCAGTTTATTAAAATCGAGCCCTTTGCTTTTAGCTGTTTGCGGGTTCACAATTATCAATGAAATGTGTTTACACATTTCATTTACAAAATAAAAATTTTGATTACAAAACTGGACTACTGTAAATGCCTGATTATAATGGTGCATTCATGTCAGATTGTGCCCCATATTATTCTGGGGGACCATATACATTTTCTGACTAAACTGCATAGGATACCAAAAACTTTCTCTAAGATAATCTGCAGTAGTTTTGAGATAAAAATCTATTTCATGTTTGAATGGTGTTTGTGAGAACAGTCTCCTTCTGGGCTTTCAACATCAATTTGCCATCTTCATGCTTCAAAATATAATTATACAGTTTTATCTATCAGAACATTTGAAGGCAACTGTAAATAAAATTATAGTGCACTGCATATTTTTTTCCCATTCATAATCATAGACACAGGGCCTGATTCACATTTTCTCCCATTCTGTGTCTCAGCCCTTGATAGAGGGAAATAATTTAAATGATTCTATCTGCAGGTTTATTATAAATTTATACACATGAATGCTTAATCAATAATTAATGGAAAATAATGCATAGCAAAGCTTACCTTTCAATGGTTTTGGAAGGAAGTGAGCTGCAGGCTTATTTTTTTTCACATGATTTCCTTTCATGATTTCACCTTCTTTGTTAAGACCCAAATACCATCCCCGGCCAGAATGCTGTCTGTATATCATTGAAGAATATGTCACATAGTAGTTTTCAAATACTGATTCCTTGAACTTGCATTCAGGTGTGAAATGTTCCTGCAAGAAAGCACCAGATCAATATCAACAACTCTGATTTTTAAATCTATAAGTGCAAAGCTCAGCCTGCGTTCACTTTCTCCAGTCTTCCAACACAGTTTTCAACCTTTCGCAATCCAATTATGAAAGACCATTCCTAGGGAGCATAATTTTCAAACAAACTGCCCAGCGGTAACCTCTGCATGCACATTGTTCACATAGACTTTAATGCGTCATTTCAAAGCACACTTACACGCATATGTTTGCTTAGAAAATACTCAGGTAATTGGGTGAGTATGTGCACATCTTCGCTCATGTAACTCTGCCCCTGAAATGCTTGTGATCAGGTTGCGTAACAGCACATGTGTAATGGATTACATGCATACATTCACTCACACACTCAACCCTGGGCTGCTTTAGTACGGTCATTTTCATGCATGAAACCGGTAATGGGAACAAAAAGATGCAGTTTTAATATAGTAAAAACAAATAATAGGTGTTATTATACATATACAATAAATCAACATTCCGTAACTGCATCATACCCTGCTTTTGTTTTTTCTCTATCCCAGATCAGTCATTGTCAAAATAGCGTTCTGGCTACTAACCCGAATCAAAGCCAAATGTTGGGCTATTAGTCTTGTGCTAATCCGGGCCACCCTGCCAGGTGAGGCAGCTGTACCCTAAGGTGTCCTCCTGCCGATACACCATAATGTGCAGTATTGCCAGGTCATAATGAATCATCAGAGATCCTCCTGTCTGAGGTGATGCTAGGTTGTATAAGTATTTCAGATCCTTAGGCTGATCTTTGCTGTGCGGCAGTAGCACTCAAAGGACTGAACTTCTTGGACTGTTTGAGATTGAGGCCAACTCACCTCTTGACTGATCCCAAGGTGGGGGTTATGAAGCATTCTCTCCCCACTAACTGCTGCAGAAGCAACCCACTTTTTGTCTCCTCAACACTCTATTCCTATTTATTTTATTTATTTATTTAAAGGCTTTTATATACCGGAGTTCATGTACTAGTACATACCACTTCGGTTTACACAGAACCAATATTGGAAAATTCTGACCTCATGTTTAAAGTTTAAAATTCTTTTAAACTTTAAAGTTTAAACTTTTAAACTTTTAAAGTTTAAACTTTTAAAGTTTAAAGTTTAAACTTTTAAAGTTTAAAGTTTAAAATTCATGTTTAAAATTCTGACCTCATGTTTAAAGTTTTGCTTTTTGGAGTGGGAAGAAGGCAGCAGAAACTTCTCTGTCTACTAAATTATCTGCAAATAGTTTTGTTCAAGCTTTTGATACCAAATCAAGTAATATTCGTGCAGAGTTTTTCTCAAGTGACTCATCACTGACCTCTTCATGTTCTCTAGAGGTTACAACCCCACTGCAAGATAGCAGTCCCTTAGTAAGTTGTTTGCCTTTAACAAAATTTCCACACCTGGTTTACAGTTACCCCTAAAGCAAACGAACGCCACTACATCTATTTTAGATCCAATGCCATTCAAATTTGTTGAGAATCCTGATCTAGGTCTCACTCATGTGTTAGCTGATATTGTAAATGCTAGTTTACAGTCTGGTGTTTTGCCAGAAATGCTTAAGACTGCAGTTATAAGTTCTGTACTAAAAAGCAGAATCTTGATCCTAACCTGCCCAAAATCTATCGGTCTATTTCAAATTTTCCCTCTCTATCTAAAGTTATTGAGAAGGATGCTCAGGCTTAACTTTTCAGTTTCTTGGAAAATACTGCATTACACCTCAAGCAATGTGGATATAGAAGAGTCTACAGCACTGAAGCAGCTCTCACAGCACTTGCACAGAGATCACCTCACATTTGGATAAGGAAGGCAGTAATTTTAGTATGTTTAGATATGAGCACCGCATTTGATACAGTAGACCACCAGCTTATACTAAACCAATTGCATAACATACATATGCATGACTCTGCTTTACTTTGGTTCAAATCCTTCTTAGAAGGTCCATCATACCAGGTCACCTGGAATTCTTTTTTATCGTCATTGAGTAGCTTGGGATATAGTGTTCCTCAGGGAACTATACTCTCTCCAATTCTTTTCAATTTATACCTTGTATCACTAGCAACATTAATTCAGAGTCTACACTACTCCAGTTTTTTCTATGCAGATGACATTTAGGCTATTGCAAAATGTGATCAATCTCTCTTGTTGAGTTCAATGACTGTATTTGGATTTTCAGAAAGCGTCTAACAAAGTCCCTCATGAGAGACTTCTAAGAAAATTAAAAAGCCATGGGATAGATTGTGATGTCCTTTCGTGGATTGCAAACAGATTAAAAAACAGGAAACAGAGAGTAGGATTAAATGGTCAGTCTTCTCAGTGGAAAAAAAGGTAAACAGTGGAGTGTCTCAGGGATCTGTACTTGGACTAATGCTTTTCAATATATTTATAAATGATCTGGAAAGGGATACGACAAATGAGGTGATCAAATTTGCAGATGTCACAAAATTATTCATAGTAGTTAAATCACATGCTGATTTTGATAAATTGAAGGAGAACCTTCTGAGACTGGAAGATTGGACGTCCAAATGGCAGATAAAATTTAATGTGGACAAGTGCAAGGTGATGCATATAGGGAAAAATAACCCTTGCTGTAGTTACATGATGTTACATTTCATATTAGCAGCTACCACCCAGGAAAAAAATCTAGTTATCATAGTGGATAATACCTTGAAATCATTAGCTCAATGTGCTGTGGAAGTCAAAAAAGCAAACATAATCTTGGAAATTATTAGGAAGGGAATGGTAAATAAAATGAATAATGTCATAATGCTTCTGTATTGGTCCATAGTGAAACAACACTTTGAGTACTGTGTGCAATTCTGGTCACCACATCTCAAAAAAGATATAGTTGCACTAGAAAAAGTGCAGACAAAAGCAACCAAAATGATAAAGGGGATGGAAAGGCTAAAGAGATTAGGGCTATTCAGCCTGGAGAAAAGATGGCTGAGAGGGATATGATAGAGGTCTACAAATCATGAGAGGACTAGAACAGCTGAATGCGATTTCAGTTACTTATTCTTTCAGATAATAGAAAGACTAGGGGAGCACTCCATAAAGTTATCAAGCAGTACATTTAAAACAAATTGCAGAAAATTCTCTTTCACTCAATGCACAAATGAGCTCCGGAATTTGTTGCCAGAGGATGTGTTTAGGACAGTTGGTGTAGCTGGGTTTAAAAAAGGTTTGGATAAGTTCCTGGAGAAGTCCAGAAACTGTTATTAATCAAGCTGACTTAGGGAATAGCCACTGCTATTACTGGCATTAGTAGCAATGGATCTATTTAATGTTTGGGTACTTGCCAGGTACTCGTAACCTGGATTGGTCACTGTTGGAAACAGGATGCTGGGCTTGATGGACCCTCGGTCTGACCCAGTTTGGCAACTTCTTATCTTCTAAACCAAAGTCTATGACTGGCTGAAATTATTAGTTTAAATTTAATCCTAGCAAGTTGGAGATGCTGTGATTCCATCTCCTATCATGGTTAGCAATCCTATTCAGGTTAAAGAGATCCTCATCGTTCTTGATTTTAGAACAGATTTATCATTAACTTTAGGGGTCATCACATTTCTCATTAGTGCAGAGTTCATATTTTTCTGCAGATGTATCCATTGACTTAGGCCATTTTTGATTCTTCCAATTTAAAAACTCATGCTCTTATTTTAAGTTGGGTGAATGATTGCAGCACCTTGTCTCACATTACATCATACTAGAAGACTTTAAATGAATTTTATTAACAACAAATATGATCATGCCACTCCTTTACTTCAGGATCTGCATTGGCTCCTTATTTCCTTTTGCATCCTATTTAAAATAGGATGCCTCACTTTCAAAGTCTTATGTTAGGGGATTCTTATAATATTTTATCATCCTGGGCACATACTCCAATCTTCTCAGCAGGAGTTATTAGTTTAATGATCACATAGAAACATGAAACTAGATGCAGAGAGATTCTCTTATCTTGCACCTAATCTCTGGAATTCTCTTCCATTATCTTTACATCTTGAAAAAGATTACCTGAAATTTAGGAATGCATTAAAGACTTGTTTTCCAAACTTTTCATTTGGACTAATTGTTTTTTACTCTGCAGATGCCTTGCTTGCTTGGTTTTTCAGAGGTCTTACTCTTTCTTTTATGCTTTCTCTTTTGTTGCATATGATTATATTGTGTTATTTTATGTTTGATATCCTTTTATGATAGGTTGGCCTATTTTTAACTTGTTTGATATGCTATTTTATATACTAATATTTTGTCTTTTCACTTTCTGTATGCATTTTGCATGTTTTAATACAATTTTGTTTATGATGTCCTGTTTTTGCCTTTTTTATTTTATATTTTCATTTTGTTTTATTTGTTTTACTACTGTGTCAATATTCACTTGTATATCACTTAGAGACTAAGGGGTAGATTTTAAAAAGGTGCGTGTGGGCGTACATGTATGTGCACAACCTTATGTTTGAGGTTCTTTTATGATGATTTTATTGATTTTATTTTGTCTTCGATAGTGTTTTTGTTAGTTGAATTAATGTTTTTTGTACATTGCTTTGTTTCACCAAAGTAATAAATGAGATTAATTAAGTACTAAATAAAATAAACTAAAGAAAATCTTCAGTGGCAGCAAAGAAGAGATCTCTGTCTCACCAAGCTGCATCTGAGGACCTTTCAAGGGTTGCCACTAGTGACACTGCATTCCTCATCCCTGATTGGCCAGGTAGGCCTGATCTGATTTCTCCACTGTAGCAATGATCTTGCTGGTATGAGATCTGCAACATGAGGGAAGGGCATGTCAATCATTTTGGGTTATCCCCTTGCTCCCTTTATCCAGTTACCCTCAGTAGGCTAGAAAACTGCAGTGTGCACATATAGTTCTGATCTGATAGCCAGTAATGGAGCACTTCCTTTCTTAAAGGTGAATTTTAAAAGCCCGGTACACAAATCATGTAGGGAATGCACGCAGAAGTTGGGCTGGTGTGGGCCAACCAAATTTTCAAAGCCACCCAGATACACACGTTGTGCACACATCAAAAGTTTTTAAAAAGGGGCAGGGGAATGGACATTTTGGGACATGGCCAAGAGATATACATGTAAATATTTACTCGTCCAGGGGCATGTAAATTTACTTCTGCTAGGGACGAGGTGTAAGTCAAAAAATAAACAGAAATAATTATTTCTCAGGGATTTAAATGTTCTGGGGTAATTGGGAAAAGTGAAGACTATCAAACCAGAGGGGTTTGGGGGACCTAGCTGTTAACTGGGAAAACTGGTAGAGAAACTGGGAGTGAAACTGGAAATGGTGTGGACTCACACCCCTTTTAAAATTCCCTTTCATGGTAGAAGCGAAATTTACGCTCTTGGGCGTGCGCCCACTTAAAATTGGGTGCACATATGTGCATGGTCAGACTATTTTATAACATATGTGCATATATGCATGCAAGTCATAAAATGGCCGCTTATCTGAGCTCGTGCTGATGCACACATGCTAAAGAACGCCTGCGCACCAGTTTGAAAGTTACTGTCCCTAATGCTTGAAACAGAAGGAAATCCCTGTCCCTTTGCTCTTTCTATCAAGGCCCAACAACTCAATGCTAAAGAATATGCCTGTGATTTCCATGCTAAACAGCAATGCTTGGAATAAAAATGCAATCCCTCAGTCGTATCAGGCTCTGTCGTCTAATCTCTCACTAGCTGTTAATATTTTATAGCAACCTTCTTTCAGCTTTAAAACAAGTCAGTCATATCATTTTGCTGATTGACTCTAAGCCTTAATTCTTAATTAGCAATTACTTATTTTACGCAATGCAAGGATTATATCATAGGAATTGAGCTGCTAAATCAACATCTCTCATCTTGAATTTACTTTTGTTTCTGTGATGAGCAGAATGTAAATCACATGCTGTCTTCACTCATATATTTATAGCTAGTTAATTCCCTAAATCAATGACTTTTCAAGTTACTTTGTTGTTCATATTCAAAAGGATTTGTCTGGCTTAGTTTGAGATTTAGCTGGACTAACCAAAGGATTAAATATTATGTCATTACCTGGTTAACATGTATCTTGATAAAAACAAGGTGGTCCGGGAGTACTCTGGTGGCAGGGATTCAGCTTAGATGGGTATGGCTGAATATCAATGCTTCTCAGCTAACTTTAGCCAGGTAAGTCTGGCCATAGGGGAAAGCAGGTCAAAAGTATCTGGGTATGCATACCCAGATAAATTTAAACCTAAATGTCTATAAGCTGAATATAGTCAGTTAATTAAAAAAACCCCAAAAAGCCTTTAGGTAAGTAGGCCAGATCCCTTACTTCCTACCCCCAAAAATACTTTTTAAAAATGTCATTTAGGGTCAGATCTCCCCAGCATCTCAAAATAATTTAAAGAAGACATAGCCCTTAGCATCTTAAGGTTTCCTCCCCCACTGTATGATATTAAAATGAAGTACCTGGTTCTAGGCCCCCTACTGCCCCCAACCCATTCAGTATCCCTACCCTCACTCTTTTTCTCTATCTAGAACCCCCTCACCTCCCCCAAAAAAAACCGAATCGTGAGCTGGGAGCAATGCTATGTGTGACAGGTATTGCAGTAAGTGTTGCCACCTGGATCAGCCTTGGAGGTTCAAGACGATTTCCAGATGGGGTGGTGGGGTGAAAGGTTTGCATCTTTTTGAAAGGTGGGGCTGCTAAGGTTTGCATCTTTTTGAAAGGTGGGGCTGCTAAGGTTTGCATCTTTTAATTATTTTGGGGGGCTGGGGAACATTGATATTCAGCCCTACCCAGCTAAGTTGAGTCCCTGCCCCCAGAGCACTCACCAACAATTTTTTTAAAGGATTTTGGGCTGTAGGGTGGAGGATCAGGCCTACTTAACTGAAAGGCGTTTTTTTTGCACTTATCCCGCTATATTCACAATTTTGGATTTGTATAGCTCATTGCAACAAGTACATGTTATTTGTTTTATTAAATACTATATCATTTTTATCTTTATTAAGCCATTATGTCCCAATTGTTTTTAAGAAGCTGTCCTCTAAATAGGACACTGGGATCTAATGGGTTAAGGATTTGTTAATCGCTTATGCAATGCGATCTCTAAGCGATGTATAGCTAAATACACACATAATAAAGATAAAAATGACAAATGATAATGTATAAACATGTCATACAAATGTTTAAAATAAACATGCATAATAAAATACATTAAAATTCAGAAATAAAATGGTTAAAAAAATAAATGCATATATAAAATGAATAAAATGTATTAAAAACAGAGTAATAAAATCAAAAGTAAGCCTGCCTGAATAAATAAGGTTTTAGATCTGTATGAAAAGCTTTAAAACTTTCCCCCTGACATAATTCCTGTGGCAACAGGTTCCAAAAGGAAGAGCCTGTGACTGAGAAGGCACATTTCTCGAGTACTTGCCAATTGAGTCTGCCTCACAGAGGGATTTTGCTGTGGTATTTATGAGATCTAGACATAGCATTCAACACGGTAACTCATTTCATCATGGTAAATTGTCTTCATACTTTGGGAATAAAAGACATGTCTGTCTTGTTTTCTGTCCTCTTGAGGGTCAATCTCAGTGGTGGTAGTGATGGGGCAGTTTTCCTCCTCTCCTCAGCAACTGAATTATAGTGTCCCACAAGGGGCCATTTTGTCACCCGTTCTTTTTGATTTGTATCTGCTTCCATTGGCAAAACTGATTGGAGGGGATTATCTTTTTAATGTAGGCAGTTGTGTATCCTTTTGGGGAAGGATATAGATCGAGCAGTGTTAGAGTTAAATCAGTATCTCAGTAGGATCTCCTGATGGATAAGAGTAAATAAATTAAAGCTGAACCCATCCATATTTGAGATCTGATGAGCTAGAAAAGTCTCATGAATGATATCTTTATTCCCTGATCTGTTGGATGGTATTCAGTTAGTTCATATTGACTTTGTACATATCATACTGTAGGTGTCTTAGTAGATTCAGGTTTGAGGATGAAGAAGCACATTTTTGTTGTGACAAAGTGTTCTTTTTTAAAATTTGCATTTAATTAGGCAAATCAGACTATTCTTAGAAAAGAATAATGTGGCAACAATACTCCAGCCATTAATTATTTGACACATTCACTACTGTAATATAGTATACTTGGGTTTACCTAAGGAAGATGATCCATAGACTTTAGCTGGTACAGAACAAAGTTGCCTGGATTGTGGCTATTTTCAAACCTTCATTTTGATCTGAGTCTGATCATGTTTCTCTCAAGGTTTTTAAATGGGTTTTCAGATCCTTACACAATTTTGACAAATTTACTGGAATATTGTGCTCCAAATAGAACACTTAGGACTTCTCAGGAGATTATTCTTAATTTACCTTCCTTGAAATAAATTAGCTGTGGTTCTCAACCTTTTTCCCATCGTGACACACCTGACAGACCACACTCACATGTGTGACACACTGCTCATTACAATTTATGGCGGAAATAAAAAATAAAGGTCCAGTATTATTTTTATTGTTAAGAATGACACAAGGAAAAGATACATATTCTGTCTGAACAGAAATTGCATAATCAGTAAACATCCCACACCAAAACACCACCAATTTCCAGCACTTAACAGTAACCACCTTACCTGAGAAAAGGCAACACTGAAAATATTACACCAGGCCTTAAGACACCAATATATCTCCTATTAGGAAAACGGACCAAGTCAGGCTGCTATAGAGCCCTACACAGAAACTACATGCCAGCAGAAAACCTCTCCTGAATCACATGTGCTGACCCTCACCTACCAAAGAATAAAGAGACCAAAATGCATAACTAGAAGCATGCAGACAAAAACTGAATTGGAAACCGCAACAAGCCAGAGTCTCTGTATGCAGTGCAACAAAGGAAAAAAGAAACATGACCCATCCTTATAAAACAAATCAAGAAATATAAAATCAGTAGCAGTAAACCATACTAACAAAAAGAACAGATTATTTCAAAACAGCGGATGAATGGAATATCCAATAATTAAAAACTCATATCAAAAATTTCTAGATACCAATAAAATATTTCAAAATAGCAGACACAAAGACCCAGTAATGAAAAATAATGATACAAAAAATGTTTTGCTCTGCATACCTGGGAACGTTTGATATCCAGGTGCCCTGAGATTGTTTTGAATTAGCAGGAGGAGGGATGGTTTGCTTGCAACTTTCTCCTCTCTCTCTCTCTCTCTCACACTGGCTCTCAGTCACTCACATATACACGTGCTTTTTCTCTCTCACTTATATAGACTCTTAATTACACATTTACACACATGCTGCCTATCTTTTCAGGCTTACACACACAGGCTTTCAATCACACACATACATGCTGTCTTCTTGACTCACACACAGACTCTCATTCACATGCTTACAAACATTCTCTTTCTCTCATTTACACACAGGCTCTCAATCACATACTTCCTCAACTAAACCAGCTCTCAATCACACACAAACATGCTCTCTCTTTCATTTACACACAGGCTCTCAATCACATACTCACCTGTTCTCTCAACTAAACCAGCTCTCAATCACACATGCTCTCAATCACATACTCACATGCTCTCAATCACACACAGGCACACATGCTCACCTAAACCAGCTCTCAATCACACACATACTCTCTTTCCCATGTACAGGCTCTCAATCATTCACATACATGCTACCTCACTCACACACACACAGGATCTCAAACACACATGCTTGCTCATTCATGCACTCTCCCCCCCCCCCCCCCCCCCAAATAGCGGCGGCAGCAGCAGCCTCCTCCACTTCGAAAGCTAAAGGCAGCAGCAACCGACTTCATTTTCAGCCCTCGCAGAAAAAGGAGTCCCATCGGCTGCGGGGGCTGACGTTCTTCTTTGTTTTTCTCTGAACCATGCTGTTCATTCCTCAGGCCGCGCCTCTCTTCTCTTCTTCGGGCCGATGCTGCCTGCACTAGCATGGTCTCTTCTTCCCGTGCACGCATCTGCTGCTCACCACTTCCTTCCGGGCCATGGGGGGGGGGGGGGGGGGCGGGAAGAAGGCAGAATGCTGGTGCCACTGATTCCAGCTGTCCTGCCACGTTCCACCCGGGCTATCAGCATTTTAAGCCCGGGCGGAGGACCTATTTCACTTGGGTAGGGGGAGCAGCTGGGTCAGTGGGGGACCGGGAAGTGTAGCGACACACCTGCGTGCTCTTGGTGACACACCAGTTGAGAACCACTGGATTAGAGGGTACAAGGAAAATATTTTACTATATGGGGCCATCTATGTAGAATTTGCTTCCTAAAGAAACTAGGACATTAGATGACTATCCAGTTTTAGAAAAAATGATCTATACTTTTTAGAACAAACTTTGACTAGTCTATAGTCGATGCATAATCCTAGTATATTGTTTTGCTTGCTTGGTTTGCAGAGAAATGTTTTGATAATTTATATGTGTTATTAATATTGTTCACTTGTTTTAATCATGTATCTCTTGTTTGTTATGTTGTTGTGTTTGTTGTGGACAGTTTTATGTTATGATGATTTATATGTATTGTTAATTTTACAATTTATTGTTTTATTGTAAATATTACTCATTGCATATCTATGTGTAAAAATGTTTTTGTTTGCAATTTTGTTATATTATTGCTTTGCTATGATGAAGCAGCCTATTCATTATTTATTTATTTAAAAGTCTTCTATACCGATGTTAGTCGAAACATCACCTCGGTTTACATGGAACAAAAGCAACGGAAATTACAAGTAACAGGGGAAGGGTAAGGGGTACAAAAAACCAATAGGAGAGCAGAGAAGCATAGGAACAAACAACAAGTGAACTATAATGTCATAAGAACAAGGTCATAGTCAAATTCAGGTCATGATCCATCACAATTCAATATTCATCAAGGGTGTTGGGGAAAGGCTTGTTTGAATTTCATCTAATAAATGAGAGGAAAAGAAACCTCTTATGTACAGAACACTATTACTTACTTTTATCAATTGGGCATTTTTTTTGTCTCCATTTGGACCTTTGTATTCTAATCACCTATTCTGTCTTCCTTTGTTTTTCCTGCTAATTCTGCCTGTGTTTTTAAAGATTTTTTGAATGCTATGGGACAGATTTTCAAAGCCCTACGCGCGTAAATCCGGGAGGATGTTTCAGCATAGCCTAGAATTCAGGCAAATATTATGGTTTCCACCTCTGTTTAGCAGAGCTCCTTGTGATGTTTCCTTCTAGTCTCAACTTGTACATCAGTATTTTTCTTATTATATCTTTATTGGTTTTAATAGATTACCATAAATCAAAAAAGCTTAAGAAAAAAGATAACATAGGGAAGCAAGACCTGCAGCTCGCTACAGCCTCCCCTCCCCCCCGTACAAATCACAGGACACCTCTATGGCTTTTAAAACAAGGCCACAGTTTATTGCATAACATAGTCCTAGCCCCTCCAACTTATTATACAATCAATACAAAACACTGCCCCGCCCCTCTCCTCCTCCTTGATCCACTTCACTTACCACCACGTCCCAGTGGTAAGGCTAAGCCATCTCACCCCTATCTATAACTCCCACTGCTGCCCCAGCGAGGGTAAGTGCATGGCCTGAGCATCAGCCCCCCCTTGCTCATAGGCCATCCCATGTAGCAGCCCCAAACTACATAAGATTCACCCCCCTCCCCCAATGCCCTTTACAATACTAACACTTCACCACTTAGGGCTCGGGTTTCCGTCCCCACTGCGACCATTAACACCAACAGTAATCAAAGGCTCACCATTACATAAACAGCTTAAAGGGAGGGAGAGAGGGAAAGCAGGATCTGCTCTTCACCTCGCTGCCGAGCGCTGACTGCGGTAGGGAGCCGCGCCAAAACACGACGCTCCAGTGAGGTAACCAATGGCGAGGCAGCAATTCAAATTGTTGCCATCGCCGCCGGTTACCTCCCCACCCCCCCTCCTCCAACCCGCTGCCTGCACTTTCCCCATGTTAAAGGCGGCAGCGCAAGACAAGCTCACGCCGCCGTAACTTACAATCATATAGAACAATAATCAAATCGAGCATTTATTTCTTTAATACCTTTCAAGGAAGGCAGGCAAGGAGTTACAACTGGTTTAACTTTATGACAGTAAGATTTAAAGCAGCATGCAGGTGCACATGTGTGTATATTCGTCAGCCCGTGACCAGGGACACGCCCATTTTAAAGCATAAAGGTGTATATGTGCGCATATTATAAAATAGGCAGACCGCGCACACATGTGCGCACAATTTTACGTGGATGCACGCCTGTGCATTCAAATGCCACTTCTATCTTGTAAGTGGGGGGATTTTAAAAGACGTGCACTCTGACACCATGGCCCGTTTTCCCAGTTCGTTCCCAGTTTGCCCAGTTAAGGGATAGGACTTCCAATCCTCCCTAGTTTAATACTCTTCCTTCCCCTCTGTTAGATCTGACCCTTAAAACCCCACTGATCTGTCTAGATTTTTTTGTTTTATGTTACACATCATCCATAGTAAAAATAAAGTTATGTGGCAGAGAACCCCAGCACGCGCCAGTGCGCATAAGTATTTATGCACAATTTTCAACTTTATATCCAGGAAGGCTTATTCCCTGCCCAGACCACACCCATACCCCACCCTTTTTTGGAACTTTTCATTTGTGCATGCAGTGGCAAGCACTCGTGTATCTGGTCAGCTTTTAAAATCTGCTCGGCGTGCACTGGTCTGACATATTTGTGTATCCCCTAATTTTGGCATGCGTCAGGCTTTTAAAATTCACCTTTATATATGGACCTCAAATCCCTCTAATCTCATCTATTTTTGGCTAGGAGTCTTATCCTAAAGGAAACGCTCCGAGCAGCAGGGATGAAGAAAAACAAATTTGTTAGCAGGAAGTGAACACTTACATTGAAACTTCAATAATATGTGCCATCAATATCCAAATCGTTGTTTCATTTGAAGAATACTTTTCCTCCTGACTTGGGTCATCTTAGAAACATCAGAACAAATTTGTAGTTTTTGCCCACAAACAATTCTTGTTTGAATTTAAAATACTGACATATTATCAGGGCTTTGTCACATTCAGATAGAAAACCTTGTACCTCATTATTAAGCTACAGTAAGGCACTTATTTCCTCTTCTGTTTGTTTTCTCCTTCCCTTCTTTCCTAGTTTGAAAGAAATAACAGGCTAATTTCATTGCTTGCTAAAAGCTTTGCTAAAATGTGTTGGTTTAGTGTTAGGGAAGGAGAGAAAATGTTTGCTTTATTTACTCTTTGTAAGGGAAACACATTTTTGGAAAGCAGAGTGTTAGATGGGTGACTGAGAACCCTATTATGACATTAGAGTGAAACCGTGGAACTGTCTGTTTTGCATCTATGAAGAGAAGTGTAGACAGTTTTAGGTACACAATTTTCTTTCATCCTGTTAAAGATGGTGCTCTAGACTTCAGTAAAATAACAGAATGTACTCTCCTAAATGATGACAACTTGGCCACTGATCAGATTTAGCAATCCAACCACAGTTTTACTGACGTCAAAGGATGTACAGTAGAAATTCACAATGGAGGGGAGCAAACTGGTGGATATCTTGTAGATTTCTTGCAAAACCGAATACACGGTATACAAAACATGTTAAAATAAAAAAATAAATAAAATACATATTTTAGCAAAAGGTACTTTGTAGTAATTCCTTTGCAGTTGTTTTAAGTTATTCAAATATAACTTCCAAATAGAACAGTTATTTATTACAATTATAAGGGTTCAAGATAAGAATGTAAGAGAAACACAGTGCTTTTCATAATAAGTACTGCAACAGATGAGTTAAAAAGCTGGAGCCTATTACACCAGGAAAATGTAAAACGGGCAGCCGTAGAGCAGTTTCTTGTTAAAACTGAATTGTTTTGAGTGCATTCTGCCGTTTCTGAGAGAAAGGGAGCACGGGGAGATGGGTTGACATGTCATCCACAGCAGAGGCTGCCAGGTGGCAGTGGGAAGTGGAGAGTTGGCTGGCAGTGAGAGGTTTCTGAGCTATCAGGGAGCATTGCTCAATATTGCTCTTGTTCTTCCCTGTTAAAAACCAAAAAATCCAAGAGAAGCTCCTTAGAGAGCTGTTAGGCACTTTTATAGCTGAATATTCTTTTTTTCATTGATTTCTCTTGTTTTAAATGAAGAGAAAAATTTGGGATTCCGCTTTTTCAGCTTTGTGGTATTACTCTGCATCGTCCCCCCTCTCCCTTAGGAAATACGGCAACCAAGTGGGGAAACACGGACCCAATACTTTCCAAGCTTTTTCTTCTTTTACAATGTATGGCTTTTAGTGAAGCTTCGTTTTCCCATTAGTTCTAAAATAACAGAGATAAGCCGTAACAAAGGGAACTGTGTGGTAAGCAAGAGCTACTTTTAGCATGCAAGGTAAATGCAGCTAAAATGTACTGCATGATAAAACAACAGAATGCATGATGGGCTACTAAGCATGCCAAACCTCACTGATGTAGCTGCACTAAAAACAACAGCTACATTAAATTTTAGCTTAGCTACATATGCAAATAAGGTAAATACCAAGATAGTGCGTTAATTAGCCATTACTGTGGTATTTACCAAACTATGGGGGTCATTTATCATAGTGCTATATGGCGTTTTCACATGTGTTAAGGGGTTTTTGCATGTGAAAAACGCCTTTAACGCATACAAAAACGCCTTAACGCATGCGAAAATCACCATAACACATGGTGTGATGCAAATTAGGAAAATGGGAGGACTTTCTGGCCAAGTGGGCTGGCTTCGAAAATTGCCAAGCCATATCGCACAGTTTTACCTACACCTTTTTCATTAAGCTGTGCGATATGGCTTTATCGCACTTTGCGATGTTTTCGCAAATAGCGTTTTCACTATTTTAGTGAGAGAGAGAAAGAGAGAGAGACTAGCTATAAGGCCCTCACCATAGTTAGGTATTAATACCTCTATAGGAAGCCCACCTAGTGACTCGAGGTGAGGTTTAGGTAGGAGTGTAGGGGTTAGGGGTCACTTTGACATTCAGAGTGAGACGTACCAACAGAACAGTACACTCTTAAGATTTGATGTCCTTCGGAGTGAGAAAACTCACCAACATCAAGCTAGGTTGAAAGAACATTGTACAAATCTCATCTTTGGCTCATCCACACAATTGGAGGCTTCATCAAGGCAGGGTTCCCAAATACCCTGAAGCATCCCATCCTAAGACTAGTGAGCAGGAAGAGGAGGAGGAGGTGGGCAGCATGCTTCCATCCTGCTGACTCATGCTTCCTCTTCAAAATGATATTTGGCTGCATCATAGGCCAGCAGTAGGGCAGGAGGACATGGGTGGGGAGCCTGTCTTGACTTTGGCATGGCTTGTCCAAGAATCGGCAGGCAAAGAAAAGGGGAAGGGAGCACAATCAGAGTCAGTATTGCAAGTCTGTGAGGGGATTTTACCTGAGACTAACTGTCCCTTTAACTTTGGGCTGATTAGGCCATGAGAAAAGGAAACTAAACATAGCACTCTGCATGCCATCATTTTAGTACATTATGCACATTAAAAAGGGCAATACAATTGGAAGCTCTGATTTTAACATGCTTTTTAGTATGTAGGTCCCTAAGAGATGTGTTTTTAAAGTTGCGTCTATGAGAGTAACACACCAGCTGCTTGGCAAAACTAGTCATTATCCCATAGATACACTGCATCCTTCTTAAAAATACTGTTAATCAGTAGGAGAGTCATGTTGTTATGAGATTAAATCTTTTCTTGGCATCATATACTGACATTGGTAGCACTGTGCAGTGCCAAAAAAGGTATCTATGCACTGGCATAATTATTAAACATCTTATTGTTTGCAGTGGGAAGCTGGTAAGGATCATAATCTTTTAGACAGCGATATATACATACATGACATAGTCATCCCATACTACATATTTACATCTAATATTATCATATAATTTATTAAAAATTCACTATTTGTATCCTAAACCACAATATTATTTTATCTATTATATAAGGATCCAGATACCAAAAATGGATACTAGTTGTGGTAAATAAATGTAGAATTCATGCTGTTTTCTGTGAAGTCTTAAAATAACACTTTATAGTTTTTGTTCATTCTAGGGCTAGGAATTATCCATGTAACCTACTTACTTTATTTGAGTTTGGGGAGCATGAGTTATTATTTTGCCCTCCAAGTTAAATACCCTGTGGGGCAGTACAGAGAACAATGGGGCACCAGTGTAAAGTTGATTGTTATTAGTTATAATATTACATTGACTGCATGATGCATGGGATATATAGTTTATTTAAATCTTGCATATTCCTTTAATATGATCACAGATGTAGGTAACAAGTAATCTGAAGGTACCTGCACTATATAATGCATTTAGTACATCTATTTATAAATATCAATTAAAGATACCCAGAGTATTTAACAGACATCTTAGCCTTAACTAAAAAGTGAGATGAGAGAAAGTGAACAGACAGAAAAAGGGAGAAAGAAAAGCGGGAGCATACAAAACTTAGCCAATTCTTGACTAAATACATTTTCAGCTTCATTACAATATACATGACTCGCATTATCCATTTTTCAGTTAATACAGAGTTCTTTTGATACCATCAATATCTGTAATTGGCAGAGGATGTAAAATAAACTTTTTTAATAGTGATATCAGTTCAAAATTAAGGGCAAAAGGCTAAAAATGTGCACCATTATCGTCTCATTTAAATATGTAGCAAAACAATAAATGCAGCCCAACTCCATAGGCATCCATGATGAAAATGTATAAAGAAAAGAAACAGATAGTTTTTATTCTTGGTTCTAAAAAAACACTGTCAGAAGCAGAAGTATCTTAAACCAATTTCTAAGTTTCATGTGTGTGTAAAAAAACCTCCTTTCTAAGTCCTCTTTGCATACTGTACTTCCCTTGCCGGTTCTCTTTTATGAACAAAACTATATCAACCAGGCCCACTCTTTTCATAAACAACAAACCTCAGCATTCCATATCTATGGGGCATCATTTTTCACTAAATGAATCCTAGGGTAGCATGCTCTGAAAGTGCTACACAACCCAGTATTGAACAAACTAGAACTGAAGGACACTGGAACAGGGGGAAACCTGACTATCTAGAATTTAAATTATATTTTTAGTAACTCAATTACGGTAAGATTATGGATAGTTGAACTACCCTATCTATGGAAGAGGGTACTGAATGTATATCTAATAGATTCATAGCTTGTTATTATGTAGTCATGTCATAAATGTCATTATTTTATAACACTCGCGCGTTGACGCACTTATGATATAAAATCGGCACATCTGTGTGCATGTGCCGGGAATCTCGCAAGTTTTAAAATTTACCTTTTAGTGAACATGGGGGAATAGAGCATACTGTTTATATTCTGTAAGCTTCTAGAGGCATCAGTTTCCATATGCAGTTGGAAAAATGTTTGAGAGCTGTTACTCTCCACTAACATTTTCCATGGAAAATAGCTGTTGCTGCAGGCTGGCATGAAATGATATGCACAGTCACACATCATTTTATGCCAGCTGATATCATAACCTGTATTACAACTACAGAGTTTTCTGCAAAATGCCAACAGAAGGTTGTATGGCACAGCGCCCCCATCATTTTATTGTTCCGATAAATCAAGAGTTAATAGGGCAGCAGGATGTGGATATGAAAGACATTTTTTCGTCTAGGCAAAAATGATTCTGCAGCCAAAATGCCATTCCTTTGAGAAAATGACTAGATTTATTCTGGACACAATTCAGCCATGCTTAAGTAAGCAGGAGAATGAACTGTCAGGAGCTGCTTCTTGTGTTTTGATCTACTCAGCCGAGCACCTGAAGTGTCCTTGGATGAAGAACACCACAGTGCTGGTATCATCAAAATATCTATTTAACTATATCTTTCACAATGCTTATGTCATCTGAACTTCCAGTCCCACTGTAGAAAACCTTTAGTAATGATCAGGTAATAGAGCATTTTCCTTAACAAAATTTTCACTTGAGGAATTGCAGAGTAAATTCATTTTCTCTTCCTGGTTCCTTTTCAAATTAAAATCAACTTTCATTATATTTTGCAATCCATTATGTTCCTTAATCCAATTTTAACCCAGAAAGGATTGTAGTGAACATGATAATTGATATTGTAATGAAAATAAGCAAGCAGCTAGGAGCTCCCCCTGAAAAAATTATTCTTTTCAAATTATAGTAGTAGCAATTTTTGGCCCGTGGTTCAGTGGCAGTGCTGCACACTGCTATGCGGAAAGACATGGGTTTGAATCCTGGTCAGGTGTTCTGCTCCCTGGATCAGCTGGGAATGCTATAGAAGCATTGTTCACAACCCTAAGTCCATAGTCATCTCTCAATGGGGGCCACGTATTGGTTGTATTCAAGGCCCATAACTTCAGGGTTCTGAAAACAGCTCTGGTGCATGGGTGCCTGGCTGAGGACTTAAAGTAAGTTGGGAGGGATTATATATGAGGGGAGAAAAAAATCACCAGGTAGTTATGAATGAAGACTCATTGTGTCAGATACTGTGCCAATTCTGGTTCTGGTGGAGTCAGAAAACTGAAAGGAGCAGGTGGAAATTGCCTGAGCAAATACAAAAGATTGATACTAATCCTATTAGCTTTCCTATACCCTAGAAAAATTGATGTCAGCAGATATGGACCACTTAATCCACCCAGTCTGCATGTTTGTGCCTGCCTACTGTGCTGCCAAATTTTCAAATAAGAATAATTCACTTTTCAAATCAGGTATTAATAGAAGGACTTGCAGACAATGATCGGTGTTTTCTTATTTCTAATAAGTTAATTTAGCTGAATATAAAAGCATATAATTGCTAATTAAACATTCATATTAGCATTTTCATTCATTGAAATTTTCAAAAATAAATAGGCTCACAGACAAGGAGAAAGTAGAATAGAAGTAACAATAATAGGCCTGATTTTCAAAAGCATTTACACACTTATAAATGGTTTTTTTTACTTATAAATGCAATTTAGTCAAGTATGTGGGCTTTTGAAAATTGCTACAATAGTAGTTACATTTGCACACGTAAATTCTTTAGAAAATTACCCCAATATATATTCAAGTGATACTCAATTGTTCATATTTAATTACATCAGTATTAAGACGTTTTTTAAAATCCGTTTATACTATTGAAAGAGACCAATAATATCCATTGTGTACTGTGCACAAAATTCCTTTTTGTTGTCAGGTGGTTGCAAATGTGGAATGGGACAATTGCTCAGCAGGAAGAGTCTGGAAAAAATGAAGGAAAATGGCACAGTGCAAAAAAAAAAAAAATAACGAGAAAAGATGTGGATAACGTCCAAAACCACACTCAAATTAATGTAGGGGTAGATTTTAAAAAAGTGTGCCTTCGCGTACTTTTGTTGGCGCACCAGGCGCAAACAAAAGTACGCTGGATTTTAGTAGATACGCGCGTAGCCGCGCGTATCTGCTAAAATCCTGGATCGGCACGCGCAAGGCTGCCAATTTTAGGCAGCCGGCGCGCGCCGAGCCGCGCAGCCTGTCTCCATTCCCTCCGAGGCCGCTCCGAAATCGGAGCGGCCTCGGAGGGAACTCCCTTTCGCCCTTCCCTCACCTTCCCCTCCCTTCCTCTACCTAACCCACCCCCCCGGCCCTATCTAACCCCCCCCCCCACCTTTATCCCTGGATTTACGCCTCCCGGAGGGAGACGTAAATCCACGCACGCCAGCGGGCTGCTGGCACGCGGAGACGCGATCCAGGGGCGGTTCCGGAGGGCGCGGCCACGCCCCCGGACCGCCCGGCCCGAAACCACACCCCCGGGCCCGCCCCCGAAACACCGCGTCCCGCCCCCAAAACACCGCGCCGATCGGCCACGCCCCGACACGCCCCGACACGCCCCCCTCGAAAAACCCCGGGACTTACGCGAGTCCCGGGGCTCTGCGCGCGCCGGCGTGCAAGGCCCTGCTCGCGTAAATCCGGGCGGATTTACGCGAGCAGGGCTTTTAAAATCCACCCCAAAACAAACAGGCAGTAGTGGGAGAACTGAAAAGTTTCAGTCCCAAAGCAACAAAAATTGCATTTCTCTTTTAAAACAATTTTCATAGTAAATTCTTTTATTTGGAACCAATATTATATAATGCTTCGATATCCCAAGGCATTTAGTCTCCCGACATGGACCATATTTTGCCATCTGGGTGCCTTGGGAGGGAAAATTCTACAAAATAAATCAAACAAATAAAAGAAAAGACGGCAACATAATTATCAGTAGATATGACCATTTGATCCACCAAAAATGAAGTAGTATTCTGAATCTTATTCAGAAGTCATACATGGATAATTTGGGCTGCTCTGTTATAGGATACATTTTTTTTCACCAGCATGCCAGTGCCATGCCCTAAGACATCTCATGAACATTGAAATAGCCCTGCTTAATCTTAGAAGTATTAAGCTATCCTGGAAATGCTGGGCATATAGGATAAAGTTGTTTTCTGTGTGTGTAGATTATTCACCATAACATTAGCTTATGCCTCAAAGTAATTTGTTGGGTATCATGCGAACTGCAGTAAAGGGTCAGAAGGGAGGGAGAGAATACAGATGGAAAAACGACTATTCATTGAAATAGTAATTATTAAACAAATATATATATTTGCACAGTACTTTCCCTTTGTTTTTCCCCCTCCTCCCCACTACCCAGTTCCCTTATCAGTTTCATTGTAAAGCCCTGTTGGCCAGTTTATGTTACATGGAAACCAATGTGATGTTTGCTTAACGAATGTCGGTATACAAAAATTTTAAATAAATAAAATAAAATAAGCCTGTATATTCTGGTCCTTTACAACTTTATAAGCAAAAAGGGTGAAGCTAATTATACACAATTCTTATAATAGCATTTATGGGCTCAGGGAAGCAGGAACTCATGAGTAAATTGTGGGCACTGAGAAACATTAAAACACCCTTCCACCAAAAAAAAAAAAAAAAGTAACATTAAAAATGCTTAAAAATCAGTAATTTAAAAGTACTTTAATATTCAGAACATTTGGGTTTGCAAGTCCTTCAGTTATCTCGGTAAGCGGACAGATTTTTGTCTTGATTACTGTATGCCTATCTAAAAGAATATTTTTCCCTATTAAACAAGTTGCAAAGAGACTGTATTTTCAAAGAGAATTTGAATTGGGTATTAAGCAGCACAGTGAAAAGCTACTGGCCACACTGTAAGATTTAAAATTGTCTTCTGCAGTTTTTTTTAATCATGAAAATCCCATAGAACTAACACATTTCAGTTTGCAACAATCATAGTTCCCTCCGGGCAGGACATTTTTATATCAGGTATTTGACTACTACTACTTAGCACTTCTATAGTGCTACTCAACATCTGCACCACTGTACAAAAACACGTAAGAGACAGTCCCTCCTCGGTAGAGCTTACAATCTAATCAAGCCAAACAAGTCTAGTGGGCATAAATAGAGAGGAGGCAGCAAACACTGCACGGAGCGGCAGTAGCCACTGAGGCATTCACGGAGCGGGATGCCAGTGGCCAGTAGTTGGTGTTCCACCTTCAGGCAGCAAAACACTGCACGGAGCGGCAGTAGCCACTGAGGCATTCACGGAGCAGGATGCCAGTGGCCAGTAGTTGGTGTTCCACTTTCATGCAACAAAACACTGCATGGAGCGGCAGTAGCCACAGAGGCATTCACGGAGCGGGATGCCAGTGGCCAGTGGTTGGTGTTCCACCTTCACGGAGCGGAAGGATGGAGGGCTGCCATCTCAAAAAATAAAAAAAAAACAAACAAGCAAACAAAACAGGGGTGGGTAAGGGGCAGGGGTGTGGCCTGCTGGTTGCAGCGGTTGCTACCCCTGATTGAGCTGGATGTTCACTAGGATGGCGCTGCTCTCTGCATTGGTGGAGGGGTGGAAGGGAATTGGGGCCGGAGGGTGCTGGAAGCCAATAGAGACGGGTGGGAGGGAGAAAAAAGGGGGAAAAAAAATGGATAAACTGCGTAGCTTGCTGGGCAGACTGGATGGGCCGTTGGTCTTCTTCTGCCGTCACTTCTATGTTTCTATGTTTCTATATACAGGACAAAAGAAACTTTGAGAATTTCATTTGTTAACAAAATGGTTAAAAATTAATGAGTCTATAAGCAGGACAATCAGGAGTTAAGATTTAAAAGCAGCCTCAAAAAGGTGCGTTTTTAGGAGAGATTTAAATAAAAAAAAAAAAGAGGGAGCATGACACATCAGCTCAGAAAGTCTATTCCAAGCAAACAGAGAAGGCATGTGGAAAGCACAGAGTCAGGAATTGGAAGAAGAGGAGGGCATACATAGGAGTGACTTGCCTGATTAGTGGGATGCAGAAGGAAAGGTGTAGAGAAAAAAAGTGAAAGTTATTGTAGGAAAGTTAAGAGGAGCTTGAACTGTATGTGGGAATGGATAAGGAGTCAGTACAGTGACTTGAGAATAAGGATGTAGTGACTTTGGTGAAAGGTAGGTAATGAAGTTGAATTTTGGATAGATTGCAGTGGAGAAAGATAGCTCATTGGAAGATCTGTGAGGAGCAGTTTGCAATAGTCTAAGTGTTATGATCCTGTCGCGGACCCCATCCCATGAGCAGGCTCTCCACCTACTGTTAGGCTGGCCGACGCTGCAGCATCCTCTCTAGCGGCCTAGGCCGCCCCCGGACCAAGCTGCCACCACAGACCCTCCCATGTGGCCTTGAAGCCGCCACCGCTGACTCTGCCTTTGCAGCGGGGAAGACGCTGCTGGATTCCTGCTGCAGCAGGAGGCCATCGCTGCTGCTGTCCCCATCTTTGCGGCTTGTGCGCTGCTGCCAGGACCTCCCATGTGGTATGGGAGCTGCCTCCAGCCTTGCTCCATCGCGGCAGGATGGTGCCAATGCCATTCCTTCCTCCGGACTCTGCATAGGCGCAGGTGCACGCCTCACTTCTGTATTTAACGGGCCAGCGGCGGGAAAAGCCCGCGGCCCACTGGATGATGTCATCTCCGTGTTCCCTGGTCCAGCCCTATAAAAGGCTCTGCTTCAGTTCCTCGGGGCCTTCGAATCGGATTCCATGGTTGTCTATGTCTTCTCTTCTCTGGTCAAGATCTTCTGTGGTCTGCTCCTGTCCAGATGGCTTCATGTTTCATGTTCCTGATCTTCTCTGTCTGATGTTCCTGGTTTCATCCCTTGTTGGATCTCCTTTGTTGCATGTTCCATGTCCTGATGTCCTTCTTCCAAGCCCTGATGTTCTTCGTCCAAGTCCTGATGTTCCAAGTCCTGTTGTTCCTCATCTGCAAGTCCTGTTGTTCCTGATCCGCAAGTCCTGTTGTTCCTCGTCCGGGAATCCTGTTGGTCCTCATCTGGGAGTCCTGTTGGTCCTCATCTGGGAGTCCTGTTGGTCCTCATCTGGGAGTCCTGTTGGTCCTTGTCCAAGTCCTGATGTTCCAAGTCCTGATGTTCCTCGGCTGAGTCTTGATGATCCAAGTCCTGATGTTCCAGTCCTAGTCCTGATTTCCTCTTCGCCTCAAGCTTCTCGTCCTCCCTCCAGGCTCCTTGTTTGTTCACCTTTCCTGGCGTGCCACTGTTGTGGTCCATGACCAGCCCATGGCGGGCTGTGTAGGGGGCCTCGTGGTACAAAGCCTACCTTCTTGTCTGCAGCACAAGCCTCCGGAAGACTCCTGTTTTTAATGCCAGCTTCTGAACCTTGAGTTGTAAATCCTTTCCCGGTCTTCGGAGTTCCTTGTACCTGCTTCCATCCATGCCCAAGACTCTACCAGAACCTGCTCCGCTTCAGCGTGGTCCGCAACCAGCCACAGGCAGCTGTGTAGGGTGCGCCTTGGTGTAGGCCTCTCATGAATCTTCTTCATGTCCTGGCTTCAAGTTCCACTGTCTCATCTGGAGTCTGCTTCACTTTTGGCGTGGTACACAATCAGCCATGGGCGGCTGTGTAGGGCACGCTGCGATGCAGCACTCACCCAGTACTTTCTCCTGAATCCTCGCCTGAGACCTCCTAGTAACCTGAAACCTTGTCCAAGTCTGAGTATCCTGGTCTACGTCTGAGTCCTCAAAGTTTTCTAGTCTACATCTGAGTCCTCTGAGTATCCTGAGCCTATGTCTGAGTCCTCCGAGTATCCTAGTCTATGTCTGAATCCTCTGAGTATCCCGAGTCTACGTCTGAGTCTTCTGTATCCTGAGTCCTCGGTTCCATGTCTCATCTTGTTCTTCCCCTCAGCCTTCGTCTGGCCTCATGCACTCATCGTTCCCAAGTGGCTGGTCCGGAAGGGCTATCGAGAGGCTGGAGGGCTACTCTCGAGACCGGCATTGCATTGCTGGGTCTTATTGGTGCATGTAGGGCTGAGCCTGCCTTGTTTCTGTTCCAGACGTTCCTTGCCTTGCCTCCAGTCCAGCTTTGTTCCTGGCTCTGCTAGTGCCTGTACTTGCTCATCTCCCATGGTGTATATCTTGGGGCTCCTTCCTGAGCCGCCCCGTGGCCCAAGGGCTCACAATCTGCCAGGAGCAAGCAACCGCTCCTCCACATCCCTCAACAGGATTTGAAGGTGCCACGGTTGTAACACTAAGCAGGAATGTGATGAGAGAGTGTTCTGCTACTGTGTTCAGAAAGGAAGGGATTGATTTTGATGATGTTGTAGGGAAAGAAACTGCACATTTTAGCAGCTTTGGATTTGTGTAAAGAAGGAGAGAGAGAGAGAAGAATTGAAGATGACTCCAAGGTTATGAGTTGAGAGAACTGGGAAGATTACAGTGTTACACACAAAAAGGAGGAAGAGTTGACATGAGCTTGGAGAGAAAGCTAAGAAGCTCTCTCTTGAATATGTTGAGTTTGTGTGGCAGTGGGACATCCAGGCAGCAATGTCAGATAATCAGACTGAGATCAGGGACTACATTCTTGATGCAATTACTGATGGAGAGAATTAAATCTGGGAATCAGCATAAAGATGGTATTGAAAGCAATGAAATGAAAATCAGAGCACCAAGGGAATTATTAAACAGAGAAAAGAGGGCCCAGGACAGAACCCTGAGGGACATCAATTGATAGTGGGATGGCAGTAAAAGAGTGTCTACCAGAGAAAACATTAAAAGTGCAATGGGAGAGTTAAGAGTAGAACCAAGACAGAATGCCAAAATCCAAGTGAGGACAGTGTTAAGGAGTAAGTGGTGATCAACAGTTTCAAAATCAGCAGATAGATCAAGGAGGATAAGGATTGAGTAAAATCCTTTAGTTGTAGCCAAAAACAGGTCATTGGAGGCTTTGGCAAGGGCTGTTTCTATGAAGTGTAGATGGTGAAAAGTAGACTGGATCAAGAATGGCTTGAGATGAAAGAAAGTCAAGACAGCGGCAGTGAACAGCATGTTCAAGTAGTTTGGAAGCAATACCGAGGAGGGAGATGGGATGATAGTTAGCAGGGCAGGTAGGGTCCAGTGAGGGTTTTAAGGGGAGTGGGGTGATCACAAAGTTTGAATGCAGCAGGAACAAGTGGAAAAATTCAGAATGTGACAGATGAAAGGGATGACTGCTGAGGAACTGAATGGGAATGGGATCAGAGAAATAAGTAGTGAATTTGGAGGAAGAAGGGCAGTTTCCTCCCTGTGATTTCAGAAAAGGACGAGAGAGTGGCAGAGGCCAAGGGAAGGGGAGAGGAAAGAAGTCGGGGAGAGGAAGGTAGAGGTGACCTGTCTGAGAACTCAAGATTAATTTTGTGAATCTTGTCATCAAATTATCAGCCATAGTCTGGGCAGAGACTGAAATGGGGCGGGGTGGTAAGAGGTGAAGGAGGTGAAGGGACGAGTATGGCAAAGAGATGGCGATGGAGGCCTTAGAGTTTTTCAGATGGACATAATGTTGCTTGGCAAGTACAGTAGCAGACTGGAAGCAGGTCAGCATGAATTTGAAATGTATGAAGTCAGCATGGGCACAGGAATGTAGGACGTGAATTCTAGGCGTGAGCCAAGGCTGGGATTTAGTGCACTTACAGGATGGATAAGGTGAGGGGAAAAAGGGTCTAAAGCAAAGGAGAGTATAGTGTTGTAAGAAGAAACTGTTTCAATAACTGATTCAATGTAATGGAAGAAAGGAAAGAGAAAACAGAGGTGGAGAGGATTCAAAGGTTGACAGCCTGGAGATTTCAGAAGATGTAGATGGGCTGGATGAGGCTCTGTGTGTGTGTATTGGGGGTGGGGGGGTAGTGCAAAAGTTATTGGATGATGATCAGAAAGGAGAAGAACTAAGGTGGACAAGTCTGAAAAACAGCAATTGGAGGAAAGGACTTGCTCAAGGCAGTAACCGTGCTTGTGAGTAAGAGCAGTAGAACTGAGATGGAGATCAAATGAGATTAAGGAAAGGAGTTTTCAGGTGTAAGAGTCAAAGGGGTCATCAGCATGGAGGTTAGTCACCAAGAATAAGGGAAGGGGAAGTGGGTAAAGGAAGAAGGAAAGCCAGGAATCAAAGTTGATAAGAAAGGATGAGAGGGATTTATCAGGCGGGGGAGGGGGGTGTCAATAAATGACTGCAACCAAGGGAAGTAGTGGAGAGAATTGGAGGTTGGAATGAGCCTCAAAGAAAGAAAAAGTGTGGGACTGAGGTGGAAGAAGGGTTTGAAGCCTACAGGAGGAGGAGAGAAGTCCAACACCACCACTGTGGCTACTAAGTCAGGTGTATTGGAGAAAAGGTAACCTCTATGACAGAGAGCAGCAACTGATGCAGAGTCCTCAGGGGAAAGCTATAGGTCTCAGACAAGACAAGGAGATGAAAAGTATGATAGATAAAGAGGTCATGAACATAGGCAAGCTTGTTGGAATGGAAATAGAGTGGGTGGGCATTCCACATGGAGCATGAGAAAGAGAGAAAAGAGAGGAGAAGGGGAATAGTGATGACTGGAGGGGTAACGTATTGAAATGCACAGATGGGGGTAAAATGTACCTTGGAGGGCATGGATTGTGTGTGATATCCCCAGCTGAGTGGAGGAGGAGGAGGAGGAGAACATGTATAAGAAAGGTAGAGGTGTAACGACAGTGACAAAGATGAGATGCTCTCAGGGTGAGTGGAGATGGATGGTGACGTAAAGAATGTAGGAAATGGGGAAGGTGGTATTAGTAGTAATTTGCAGCAGGGAATATGACTGAAGAGGATTAGCATCAGGAAAAGGAAATATAGTGGACCCACAGGAAATAACAAGAGGCCTGCAGCCTTCGCAGTATCTGGTTGCTCAAGAAGCACAGGGTGGAAGAAGCTGAAGCCCAAGGTGGATTGTAGTGATTTCCAAAGTTCACCACCAAGAAAGCTGAGAGAAGTATGCAGATAGGCTGCAAACTCATAAATGCCAATAAATATCCTGTCCGAAAAAAGGTTATTGCTTGAAATAAATCTGTTTTTTCACAAATGCTAATTAACTATTAAGCACAAAAAAAGCATCTTGTCACATTATACCTTTTGGTAGATTCCAGTAATACAATTGTTTCTCTAAAATATTAGGATAGCACACTAACAAACTGTACCACTACTGAATATAAAAAGGATCATGATTGATTGTTGATTTTTAAGCATTCCTATCACACAGCTGGTTTTTAGAAAAATCTATAACAGCTTATTGTTATCCTTGTCGTGATTTCTATGGTACAAAAGAGGTTTTTCAAATATGGAATATTTATCATGCAAATATTTATTTGGCAAACATATCATGTTTTCATTAGCAACAGAATGGCCAAAATGCATAGTACAACAAGGAAGTTGTTATTATGATTCATATACTGAATCTATGTTGGTACTTTCTGAATAATGTACAGTAAACTATTGAAGAAACAGAGAAAAATGTTAGATCCAATGGAGTAGATATTCAAAGCGCATTTAGCGCTATTTAGCCCGATAAGCGAGACTTATGCTGCTATGTAGTGGCCACTGAATATGCGCCTACATTCAGCAGCCACTGCTAAGCCATATAAGTCCTTTATACAGCCACACAAAAAATTGGATGTGTACTGGGAGAATAGGAGGCAGAGCACGTTAGCCATATAATTTATACTGCTAACTACCAATATTCAGAGTTAGCCAGACAAGTTTATGTCTAAGTTTAGACGCCCCATAGAGCAAGTAGACTTATCTGACAAAGTGCACACACATATGCATATATTAATGGGGTTTACCATGCCGTTTATTATACAATTGTAACTTAGCTGGATTAGTTTCAACCAGCTAAGTCCATTTGGGTGGGGGGAGGGAGAGATAGAGAGAATGAGAGCCTCTGCAGAGACCAATATGTAACTACTTCCTAGCTTGATGCATTCTCTACCTAGCTTCAATCAAGCTAGGTAGAGAGTACATGGTACAAATCAACTCCTCTTTTAGATTTTGATCGCTCCAAATGACAGAAAATCTTCAGTGATGTCAACTTTGCTATTCATACCTCTGATTATGTATGTAAAAGTGCCTTCCCCAAACCTACCCCACCCCAAGTTAAAAGTGCCCCTCTTACAGTGGTATAAATAGTAGTTACATATTTGTCTCTACAAAGCCTTTGCTGCAATAACATGACTGAACTCCAACACCAGAACAAACCCCTACAGCCCAGTCAACAGCCAGCCCCCTATCAACCGACATACACCCTTACTATTCTATTAACCTCTCACTGACCACTGAGACTCCAATGTAAGATATTATTTCTGGGCATGACCACTGTAAAATAGAAGCTCTTCCACCTTATCCTAACTATAAGACGTAAATTCTACGCCTGACTACAACATGATAAGAGTTCCTTTCACTTTGACCTCCATTAATGTTCCACTCCCTCGTTAACCATTTCCATGTTCCATTCATATCCCTTGTTAACCACTTCCATGTTATAATTGATCAATGTATTAGACAAATGTTCAATGTATTAGACAAAGGAAACGCATGATTTCTTGCAGTTTTTGGTTGAATGTAAACTGATGTGATATGTAAAATGGAACACCGGTATATAATAAATAAATAAATAAATACAGATTCTTTCTCTCCTGCCTGAACGGTATTTGCAATAAAAACCATTTTGGTCAGTAATGAGCCTGCGGTGGATTTTTCAGCATGCAATGCAAAAATTAGCGCTACTGTGATAAATTATCGCAGCCTGCGGAACTTACCTGTGCAATGTGGGAGCAGGGAAATTAGCTTAACCATGCCCCCTTTTTTTTTCTCACGGGCTCTATTTTCGCTATATTTATAGCTTTCTGATGAATCTAGGTCTAAGTTACTTACACGGCCAGCCTGAATATCTACCCCAGAATACTTTAACAAAATCTATACAATATAATATAGCTTTCTGTTCTACTCTCAGGCATATCTGAGGGATATGCATAAAAATGGGATCTGCATAAAAAAGGGATATGCATAAAAAACGGATCACATCACACCCATCCTCTACAACCTACACTGGCTTCCTATTAAATATAGAATCCTCTACAAAGTCCTGACCATCATGCATAAATCCCTACACAACTTAGCACCAATTGATCTCACCTTCCAGTTTCGATCTAACATCTCCACCAGACCGATTAGAAGTGCATACCAAGGCACTCTTTTCGTTCCTCAAACTAAAACATCTCTTAGGAATAGGGCCCTTTCCACAGCAGGTCCTACTCAATGGAACACACTCCCACCAGACCTCCGACAGGACCCCTGCCCAATTTCCTTCAAGAAAAAAATCAAAACATGGTTATTTAAACTAGCGTTTCCAGAACCCGCATACTGACCAATATATTCTCACCTTAGCTTCAATTTATCCGTATTCAATCTCCTCGCAAGTATGATTTGCTTCTTTGCATTTTTCAATCTCGCTCTTATGCATGCTAATCACACTTTCTCTATATGAGGGCCACAGATACCCTTTAGTCTTGTTTCCCATGTCTTTCGTTCTTTTCAAGGCCCTTTGCACCTCATTCTTCGTCCTCTCTCCCTTCTATGCATCCTAGCCCAAGTAATTTGTTTGACCGCTTATTGTAACTGTATAGCTATGTAATTGTATTTTCAAGTTATTTATTGCATTTAAGTTGTTAGTTAATTGTTACTAATTTTTAAAAGGTTACCTATAGTTTGCTTATATGATTCTTGTTCTATGTAAAGCTCACAGGCAAGTTTTTCTGTTCACTGTAAACCAGTTTGATTTGTATCTAATGCAAGAAGATCGGTATATAAAAGCTAAAAATAAATAAATAAATAAATAAATATCTGTGATATATGAAAGATGGTGAAGCAAAAGTGGTAATGAATTAAGAAAACATAGGATACATGCAAAGGATCATTTGTAGTGGGTGAAGTCCAAAGATCAATTAGGGTGTATGGTACTACGGTAAGAAGGGAGAATGGATAAATTAAATGGGTTTTGTGGTTATCTACTGCCATCATGTTCTATTTCTATATATGCTTTGTAGTTTTTAATAACTTTTAAAGGGACATCAAAAAAAATATGGTAGTAGGTAAATGTTCAAGACCCTTTATATCCAGGGCTGGATTTAATATTTTGGCACCCGTAAGCAGGACCGGAAAGTTGAGGGCAGTCTCCCCCTCCTACCCCAGAAATCAAAGATAATGGGAGGTCACCTAAAGCAGGGAAGAACAGAATTCTCTTCTTCCAAGGTATTTGGTAACCAAGGCACTTGCTTATATTGCCTATTCCTAAATCCAGGCCTGTTCATATCTAAAGATGTCAGAGGAAAGCATCAGAAAGGTTTGAACCAGGGACTAGAGATTAAGGTCCAAGGCCCTAATAACAGAACTAATTGGCATGTCAGAAGCAAATAAGGCCAGGGATCGAGAGCTCAAGAAGGGCATCTGTGGTCATTCCTCATCTGATCAACCAGATTGATCCCAATAACTAGAAAGCTATCGATGCCTTCTAGTGAAGCAAACTGCCTACCAGTTACCTTCCTCCTGTAAGGATGGAGGGAAGAGAACAAGGAGACCTGACTGGTCATTTCCCTCCTCCTTATATAATGGAGGGAGAGAGGTAAGTCCTTCTACTCCATCCTCTTTCCTGTTTTTAAGGAATATGAAGGAGGTCTCCAAGTTCCTTAACAGCAGGAGGTATGGAGGTGCCACAAGTCTCTCAGTCCAACTTCCCAGGAGAGTGACAGGTGAGAGCTGGGGATGAGAAGTAGCAGAGGCAGACCTTGTACCCCTTATGCCTTGCGTCAACTTTACAATAACTTTTTATAATATTTGTTTTTAATTTTCTTTACCTTTAAGTTGTAAAATAAGTATGTAAATGATCTCTTCAAGGGGTCTATTTGTTAAGGCTGCAACACATGTTGTATGCTAATGTGCATTGTTTCTTGTATGTTAATAAATAGGCCCCAATGGCACATTAAAGTTGACTGTTAATAATGGGCATTAAAGGCAGCAGCTTTGTAAATCAGCTCCACATTTACAATAATTTACCATACCTAATTCTTAGTGCATACTGCAAAAACATAACAGATGATCACGACAATAAAGTTAACCAGGAGGTGCATATTCAGACACAGCCCGGAGAGCAAAGTTAGCCAGATAAACCTATCTGGCTAACTTTAGAGGAATATTCAAAAGTGCAGCCGCACTATGGAATATACCCGGATATCTTAAAATTAGCCCATCTATGCATGCAAAACCCAGTTTTAAGTGCATAAATCCTTTTGAAAAGTACCTTCCCTGCGAGATATCAAAAATTGCCTTTCCTGAGAATTTTGCTTCCCTACTTTATCCCTGTGGAAAATTGTCATAGTTGAAAGGGATCTAAGATACTGAGGAAAAATAGAATTATTTCATATATTTCAAATATTTCAGATTTAGGGGTAAGGAGATACTATAGCAGTTACATACAACCTTTGCAAATATATTATTTACCTGTGGGGGAAAAACATTTTTATTCATTATAAGGTAAAATTTCAATAGGTTACATATGCAAAATGCACATATGCGCGCAAATGTGAAGCATCCACACATAGTTCATATCATGAGTAAAAGTATGTGCGAAGAAAGTGGGTGCATTATGGTCGTGTTGGGGTGTGATCTGCACTCACACATGATCATCAACACTATGCGAGTAGATTCACTAGTGCTTTTTTCCCATCTTGCTCAAACTTTCATGATATGTTTTGGTTTTGTGTTTGGCAGGCTAGCTTCTATGGTTAAGTGAACACAGCAGCAGCCTAGGGGGTGGGAGTGAGTGAATCTGGGAATGACTGTACCGAACTGGAGGTAACTGAGATTGACTGGGCCATACTGCGGGGTGTGAGTGTACCTAGGATAGACTGACTCTTATTGGGGGGGGCGACTGGAAAACACTGGGCCATACTGGGGAGTGGGAGTCAGCGCTGGAGAATCTATTTTCAAAATGACTGTAATGGGCTTATGGATATTCAAGGCACGACAGCTGAGGAGGGAAAGAGCATAGAGGAGGAGGTGCTCCTTACAGAGAGTATGCAGGACTAGGGCACAGGTTTTGGATCTGTCAGAGGAGCAAACCACGCACAGGTTCAGATTCAGCAAGGAAACCATACTGCACCTCTGCCAGCAGCTAGACCATGACCTGCAAGCTACCATCCACAGGGGCCACACCAAGATCACTACCGCAGTTTCTCATTACATATCTTTCCTTCAGAGCAGACAGCAACGATAGCAGCAAATGATGACTGATTTCTACCACATTTTTATTCATTAAACCTGTTTTTTTTTAGCCCTGAGAACAGAAACAGAAACTCTCTCTTAGGATTTTTTATGTACCCTGCGTATTACTATATATAAGGGAAATAGTTTCTACTGAGTGTCTGTAGCTTCATCTACCTGATAAATTCTTTGTCGGGTAATTAGTGTTTGGATGGAAAGCAGCTGAGGGAAATTATATTTCTGACCCTGCCCAGCTCTGAAGACTGGCTGCAAATAATGCAGTGTGAGGATCCTTCCCGAGGTGCTAGAGATGGGCGAGGTCATGGAACTAGCAAGGAGTCCCTGAGAACTCACAGCTGGGAGCTTTTGTGTGAGAGCCCTTAGAAAGGCGCATTATCCGACTTGTCATATAGGACACAGAACAAAGCAATCTTCTTGTAGGCAGATCTCATTCAGGCCTATCCTGTACCGAGCGGTAGGAAGAGCTGCGTTAGTGCCTACGGCACCCGCGGTTACCGCCTGCACAATGCAGCTCACCTACCGCTCGATCCTGAAGCCTAATTATATGTAAATGTAAGCCGCGTCCAAAAAGCCTTAGGCCCGCGCAACCCAGGATACTGGATAGAGCGCCTATACAGGATCCTGGGTGCGCGGGCCTAAGGCTTCACGCCACGCTGGTATCTGTCATTTGAAATGACAGATAACAGGAAGCAACGGCGGCGACAGCGCAGAAACAACGGCGAAACGACTTGTCAGTGTCCCCCCTCCTCTCGGAGCAGGGCGCGAAAAGCCGCCTTGCTCCGGGAGGAGGAGGGACACTGACAGCGGCGAAGCAACGGCGAAGACAGCGGCGAAGCAACGGCGAAGACAGCGGCGAAACGACTTTTCAGTGTCCCCCCTCCTCTCGGAGCAGGGCGGAAAAGCCGCCTTGCTCCGGGAGGAGGGGGGACACTAGCAACGGTGAAGCTTTCCCCCAGCCCGGACGCCGGCAAAAAACTTACTTTTTTGCAGCCAGCCATGAGCAGGAACACGATCTGGCCTGCCTTAGCTCCTCCCGACAAGATGGCCGCCTGCACGGGGAAAGCATGCAATTGGCCGCTCAAGACGTGATGTCGTGACGTCACGTCTTCAGCGGCCAATTGCACGCTTTCCCCGTGCAGGCGGCCATCTTGTCGGGAGGAGCTAAGGCAGGCCAGATCGTGTTCCTGCTCATGGCTGGCTGCAAAAAAGTAAGTTTTTTGCCGGCGTCCGGGCTGGGGGAAAGCTTCGCCGCTGTCATCTCTCTCCCCCCCCTCCCGGAGCAAGGCTGCTTTTCGCGCCCTGCTCCGGGAGGGGGGAGAAGAGACAAGCGGCGAAACAACTTACTTGCACGGGGGAAAGCGGTCTCCGTGGCAGCCCCAGTCCTCTCCCCTCCTCCCGAAGCCTTTTTTTTTTGGCTTCGGGAGGAGGGGAGAGGACTGGGGCTGCCATGGAGACCGGCACCCATGATCGCGGCCGGGGCAGGTGAGCGGGGGCTGGGGGAAAGCTTGCCACCTACCCTTACCCATGCCTCTACCGCCTGGGTCAGGGTAGGCGGTAAGTTTGCAGGTTAAACGCGCGACAAAACGGCAGGGAAAGGTAGCGTTAGTCGGGGCGCGGGTTACGGGATGCTAGGGGAATAGCTAATTGGCTCGTTTGCATGCAATATCGAGCTAATTCGCTCGTTTGCATGCAATATACATGCCGCGGGCGGAAGGGGTTACCCGGGGAATTTAGGACGCGGTAGGAGTAGGTTAAAGGGGATTCGGGATCGCAGGAAGGGCTAACGCGGCCGGAACGTGAGTTAAAAGCGGCTTAGGAGCAGGGTAAACGCGGCCGCACTTTACAGGATAGGCCTGATTGAAAGGTGCGTCTTTATGAGATATAGGTGAGGACAAATTAATGAAGGGAGTTGGAGAGGGAGGCAGGGAGCCTTGAATATACCAGCAAGGATAGCCAGTGTGAGTAGGGAGAAAGGTAAGCTTGTTGCTACAGAGACATCAGATTCCTGTATTAATCCAGGAAGGCCTTCATCTCTGTCAGGCACGAAATATAGTTTTTCTTTTCATAGACAAATGCAGCTGTTGGAATTTAGATTTGATTTGTTATAGCTAGCAGCAGACTGCAATTCTATATTACAGTTCTTCTCTGCTAGATGTACTGTGATAGACTCATTTAATGAGGGCTGCTAGTTAACCTGTGCAGTACGTTTAGTAAATGAAGTTTCTATCTGAAGAATGTTCCAGTGCTTTTGGCTTGCCTGCACCCACCACTTTGGCCCTCTTGAGAAGGCAAGATGTACAAATTGACTATATTGATGGATGTTGTGTCTATCACTGGAAGCTCGTTCAGGGGAGTCAAGTATAGACTTCACACCCTAAGTAGCACACAAGCAGCAGAGAAGTTAGATGACAGGAGGACAGAGATAACTATACAGACCTAGCTAAATGCATGTCAGTTTGTGAGTCAGTGGCTGCAAAAGGCTGTCCTGTAAGGGGCTTTAGTGTGGGATGCAAATAGAGCTCATCTTTCATTAAATAAAACAGAAACACAGAAATGTAAAGAATTATGAACTTTCATAAAAATATAAAATCTTTTCCTTAAAACTTTTTTTTTAACTATTTACAATAAAAAAAATTGTCAGGAAAGCGGTGGGAAAAGCTAGTGAAACTCCCCCTTGATCGCCCATGTGAAAAGATGCAAGTGGACCAGTGGGCAGTGCTACTTGGGGGAAAGGTCCATTGCGTGTAAACTGCTGCCATCTCTTCTGTGCTACTTCCACTCCACTGACAGGATGCCCTCTTCAGAGAACTCAACTCTGCCTCCTGGGGAACCCAACTTTGCCTACTAGTCCGTGCTCTCCTGGGAAACTCTGCTTCCTGGGGGATCATGTAAAGAGAATATGTGGCAAGGCCTTCCATCCTGCCTGTCCTCTTTTTTTCTTGTCTGAGAACTCAGTACCCAAGGCTTCTGACTCCCCTTGCTACTCAGGGTGAGAATCTGTTTTCTTCCTAGAACTGTTTTTCAGTACATTTCTCTCACAAATCCCTTTGACTTTTTTCAGTCAAAGTTCTATAACTTGGATTTTACCATCCTTTGTTTTTATAGTGATGTTTCACTGCAAGTTACCTGCACTAGTCAAGGGGGCTGTGACATGCAAATCCTCTATTTAATGGTCATTTAAGCACCTTCTCAGTAAGTGGTCTGGTAACCTTTTCAGCCTCACTCTAGCTTTCCCAGGCTGGCGGCTCAGGTTATGTAGCTGCGTTGCCCTGGTTTTTTTCTGCTGCAGTTCACTTGTGGTAGCATACTTTTTATCCACCCCTCTCCCTTGGAGGGGGCTTTCACTAGGGATTAAATTATTTACATAAAAAAAGGCCCAGAAAATTTGGGCGACCAGGTCCTGAAAGGCCTAAAGGGTTGTTGTTGTTAGTGGTGGTAGTGGTGGCTTTATTGCCACCAACTCAAGAGCAGTTACGAGCCTGGGCTAGTCACTCCACTAACTCAACCAGCCTCCTGAGGTTGGCTTTGACCCCTCTCAACTCTTCCCCCATCATCTACATAGCCAGACTGATAACTGCCAGAGAACCTGCCTTATGGCTTGGAGTGGCTGCAGCTAAAGGGAGCTGTGCAGATTCTGGCTGGAGGTGTCGAGGTGGTTCAGCAATGGCTGGGAAGCCTCAGAGCCATGGAAACATGACGGCAGAAAAGCACCAATGGTCCATCCAGTATGCCTAGCAAGCTTCCCATGGTAGTATCTGTTGCACCATGAAGGTTACCCCCATGGATCAGTCAGTTCTGCTTGATGTGCTTTGCTTTTGGACTTGGCCGTGGAAACAGTCCTGTGTTTTTTTCCTTAATGTCTTCGCATCAGTACTCCAAAATGTGAAAAATTCATGGCTCATGTTGGTTGTCTCTGAATCCAAATTCCTCTTTGTTCCACCCCCAACCCCGCTCCTTCAAAGCAGAATGATGTTGCAATTGCCTCAAAAGCATCAAGGCTTATTAAGGGTAGTAATCTATAGGGATGTGAATAGTTTTTGAACGATTAAAATTATCGTCAGATAATTTTAAAATCGTCCAAAATCGTTAGAGTGCACGATACAATACAAATGCCTCCGATTTATCGTCAGGGGCATTTGTATTGTATCGTTAAATAGGGTGCGGGAAAACCAGCACACCAAAAAAACCCTAAAACCCACGCCGAACCTTTAAAACAAATCCCCCACCCTCCCGAACCCCCCCAAATGTTTTAAATTACCTGGGGTCCAGTGGGGGGGTCCCGGAGCGATCTCCAGCTCTCTGGCCACGGCTGCGTTAAGAGAAATGGTGCTGGTGGCCCTTTGCCCTTATCATGTGACAGGGCAAAGGTAGCGCCAGCGCCATTTTGGTTCCTGGCTCCCGACGTCACGCGTGCAGGAGATCGCTCCCGGACCCCTGCTGGACCCCCAGGGACTTTTGGCCAGCTTGGGGGGGCCTCCTGACCCCCACAAGACTTGCCAAAGTCCAGCGGGGGTCCGGGAGCGACCTCCTGCACGCGGGCCGTATTGCCAATCTTCAAAATGGCGCCGGCGCTACCTTTGCCCTCACTATGTCATACGGGCGACCGTCGCCCGAGATTTAAAATTTCTATTTTCACTAACAAAATTTTACCCTAGTAAGTTATTACCCAGCTAAAACTTAGCCAGATTAAGACGCAGGCTGGGATGACTATGAGGGCAGTGTAAAATTTAACTAGCTAGTGCCAGATATACTTAACATGGTAGGTTTTGTCAGGGGAAAACACTGTCATAAATTCTAGAGATGTGCATTCATTTTGCACGAATGTGTAAAATGGGATGAATGAGACTATTTTTGGTTCATTCTTTGTGGAATAAAAAATCACCTCTCATGAAAATATCCAAAAGTTTTGGGGTATTTTCCCTTTTGGGGGAAAAACAGGTCTTCTGCCCCCCTTCTGAGCTCTCTCCCACCCCAAAACAAGCCTTGAGACCTGGACTAGGCCCAGCTCTGGCCTCCCCAGTCCCTTTGACCCTCCTCCCACTGTCAAAATCCTTTGGGGTCCAGGCCTACCTGACTGGGCTTAAGTCAGGCCCCTATGACCCCCTTCCTCTAAAATTTAACAGGGCCAGGGACCTCCCCAACACTTACTTATCCCTTTCATGGGGTGTGGCAGCGGTGATGTTAGAAAGGCCAATAGTGATGCACACTCACCAATTCCCTGGCTTGTTCCCCCTAAAAATGGTGGAACCCCCTCCTGAGCATGACACTTCAGCATCTCTCTCCGGTGCGGCCGGCACCATGTTATATGGATGTTTTGGGTGATTTTATGTTTTTTCGGTTTGGTAAACAAGCAGGACTGAAAAAAAACCAATAAATGAACCAAACCTCCCCCCACCAAAAAAACAAAAAAACAACCTGTAAGAAAAAAATCTAAATCTTGAGCCTGCACATCCCTACTGAATATTGCTGGGTATTCAGTGGCAGGCTTATCATGCTGTTGCACTGAATATCCAAAATAAAGTTACCTGGGTATCTTTCCTACTGAATATCGACCTCATAGGAAATAATGGGATCAGAAAACAAATATTGTTTGGTAAATGACACTGATGGTGACTACCTTCTCCTCACTGAATAAACTTCCTTGTTTGTCAGGGTGACTAACAAGCACTTTTAATTGATCCTGTGACCCTGCTCTTATTAACACAACATATAAGTGCCCATGTTAAAGTACAGCATGGCATCATCAAAAGCCTGTGCTTGTGATTTGTTCACCAGTATAACAAAGACCACAATAATGGGGAAATTGTCATATTTTTTCGTGTAGTGTCACTGGGAGCCAAATCAATCTGTGGAATGAAAACTCATTGGTCTTTCTTATGAGCCATAAACTTATACTGTGCTGTCTGATCACCCATAAAACTCTGCTCTTCTCCCTACCCCCTTTCTCCTTTTTATGATTCACTTATATTTTCTGGTAAATGTCACCTTCTGCACATTCTATTCTGACAAGAGGAAGAGATATTAGTTCTCAAAAGCTAGTCAAGAAATGTATTGTTAGGCCAATAAAAAGATATCACCTTATACAATTTTTTTTTTTCAGTTTTTAGTGTTTCCATTACAATTTCAACATCTGTGAAATTATGGAAATTTTGTGTGTGTGTGTGTGTGTGTGTGTGCGCGCGTGAGACAGAGAAGGAGAGAGGATGTGCGTGTGTAAGTGTGTTTAAGTGAGAGAGGGAGGTGGTGTGGTGTGTGTGTGTGTGTGTGTGTGTGTGCAAAGGTAAAAGAGGATATGGTTATGTATGCGTATATGTGTGCATGAGTGGGTGAAAAACTTTGGGCCTGATTTGAAAATGCTTTCTCCCATCCTGTGTCTGTGGGAAAAATGTTTAGTAAATGACTCCATTTATTTGGAGCTATGATTCTTCAAAATTGTGTGTGTTTGTGTATATGATGCCTGTATGAGCGGCAGAGCGAGGTTTGGGGGGGGCCAGAGGGAGGTAGAGTATGTTTTTGTGAATAAGAGAGGGAGATAATATGTATGTGTGTGGCTGAGTTACTTAAAGATAGAATATTTATCTTTGTGTGTTTAAGTGAAAGAGTGAGGCACTTTGTATGTTTGAGAAAGAATGTAGATGTATTCAGGAGTGTGGGAGAGAGCAAATTTGCTTACCTGTAACAGGTTTTCTCCTAGGACAGCAGGATGTTAGTTCTCTTGCATGGGTGACATTATTGGATGCCGACTGCCTACCTGGTATTAATAAAAAGTATTTTGGATGAAGCCTGGCACAGAATAATCTCAAAGATTCTAGAACTCTCAAACAAGCCCTACTGAGCATGAGCAGCTGTAGTCATCACCCTGCCCCCCAGTCCATGATATAGCCAATACATGGAGAAAGCAACTCCCAGGAGAGGCAGGAGGATTTCATGAGGACTAATATCCTGCTGTTCTAGGAGAACACCTCTTACAGGTAAGCAACTCTGCTTTCTCCTAAGACAAGCAGGATGGTAGCCCTCCTGCATGGGTGAATCCCTAGCTATAAACTGTCCGAGCAGGACAAAGTGAGAAACTGCACAGTGCTGAAGCACTACCTCCCTCCTTTGCCTGAGAGGCAGCCGACCCTCCAGGGGTGGCTGGAGAAGAGTTGGGTTCTGAATAAAAGCCATAGAAATACTGAGACACAAACACTCCTGTGCAGCAGGAGTGCCTAAGGCAGAGGAGTGGTGCGAGCGCAAGCAGAAGCAAACTCCGCATCATGAAAAACAGTACAAGTGGGTTCCTGAAAAGTAAACCCTGACAAACGTTGGTAGAGACCTTCCTGGATATAGGAAGAACTCAGAGATGTAGCCAAGAGAAAGACTCTTAGACAAAGACCGCAGAGTTTCCTTCGGTGTTAAAGACAACCAAAAAACAACTGGGGCCCGAGAGCCCACCAGAAGAAACCTCGGTTCACTGACATCTGAAGGAGCGAATGTCTCTGCAGAAGAATGTCCAGGTATGGCAGGTAGGCATAATGGGCAAAAAAACTCCAAGCAGTGCTTGGAGATCAAGCAGCAAGCCACAGCAGAGCCTGGGACAGACATTGTGTGCCGAAGCAGCAAATCTAGCTGACTATGCAGGGCAGCACAAGGGTTTCCGGAGATGGGCAATCCTTGAAACTCCCAAACTCAAAACTCCCAAGCAGGGAGATGAGATAGGTCTGAAGCTCACCCAAGAGTACCTGTCAAGAACAGGTTACTCTAATCTGTCACAGGATAGCACAGGGGAGCAGGAAGGCCCTTTGGGCAACTTAGAGAAATGAGGAAAGCTAAAGGCATTGTTGGCCAGAGGAGGACAAAAAACATGGGTATCCTTCCTGGGAGGTATACAGAAGATATACCATGAGTGCCTTAGCTTGTCTCCCCTCCTCCCTACAAACCACTGAAAGTCAGAAGGAACAAAGAACACAAGGAGGCAGACTGGTGGGACTGCCGGGGCAAGCACAAGTTGCCAGATTGTCTATCAACCCCAAGTGAACAACTCATGGCTGAATCCAGAAGGGAGTTACCTACCTAGATAGAGCCCTCAGCCTGCTAGAAACAGCGGAAACTGAGAGTGAATGCCCCAGGGTAGAAATCCCGAAAACTCCATTAGGAGACGGGAAGCCGGGGAGTCATATGCGCAAACCCAGGTAGAACAGGATTATCGGCCTAGAAACCCAAAGGGCACCAGGGCAGGCCCAGGGTAATCTCAGAAGACTGCCAAGCACCCAGCTGCGGTATCACTACCCCAACCATGAGTGCATATACTTCCCCCCAAGGAAGTATGCGGTCCAGAAATGAACAATCTCTGCATGACCCAGGTCTCCTCTGACGTAGATAGGGTGATCCCGAAAAAGGGGAAGAATAGTTTGCAAGTTACCATGAGCAAAGAGCAGTGCCTCTTTTGCGGGATCACTCGGCCCCCAACCCACTCAGCAATGGACATGGTGAAAGAGTAAAAGGCATGCTCACTCATTTCATGGACTAGAACTCTCCTCAAGGAGGAGGGTCCTGCAGGTAAGAATGACTGACAATAGTGGTCCCTAACAAACGACATCCACAGAGTCCAGCAGGTATCAAAGTGACTCCTGAACAGGGGAAACCTTGGCGGGTTACCAAGGAGAAATACTGGACAGGCTCCCTGGGGAATAGATCTGCTGCATCTTAGAGTGACCGAGAAAAAGCGCTACCCTCGACCGGTTCTTGGGGCTGGCGCCAGCCAGAGCAGTGCCACCCTTTCTCCAGGAACAGAGAAATGAGGGACACCCCTTGAAGGGATACACAGTCGGGCATCCAGAGGAGAACCCAGTCAAATCTCCCTTTCCAGAAGAGAGAGGAGGCAACGGGATTGGGGCTTCCCGATCCCAAAAGACCTTTCAACTCCCCAGAGGAGAGTTGAGGCACAATCACTGATTACTGAGGTGCTGAAGAGACCAACCCACCACAAGCAGCTGGCCTCAGATGGGGGAGGTCATCACCATAATCCATGGAGGGGCCCCAGAGAAAACGGTCCAACGATCGTCACTGCATTCTCCAGCCCTGGCCTCGAAGAAGACACATTGATTCAAAGAATCAAAGCCCTGGTTCAGAGAAAAACTTGCCATGGATGGAGCCTCAAGGGCTTCCCCACAAAAAAGGGGTTTTGGACACAGAAGAGGTTGAAAGACACTTTCCTCTGCTAAGGGAGGAGTCCTGAACCACTCATAAGAACATGCCATACTGGGTCAGACCAAGGGTCCATCAAGCCCAGCATCTTGTTTCCAACAGTGGCCAATCCAGGCCATAAGAACCATGCAAGTACCCAAAAACTAAGTCTATTTCATGTTACCGTTGCTAGTAATATCAGTGGCTATTTTCTAAGTCAACTTAATTAATAGCAGATAATGGACTTCACCTCCAAGAACTTATCCAATCCTTTTTTAAACATAGCTATACTAACTGAACTAACCACTGGCAACAAATTCCAGAGTTTAACTGTGCGTTGAGTGAAGAAGAACTTTCTCTGATTAGTTTTAAATGTGCCACATGCTAACTTCATTGAGTGCCCCCCAGTCTTTCTATTTTCTGAAAGAGTAAATAACTGATTCACATTAACCGATTCAAGACCTCGCATGATTTTAGACACGTCTATCATATCCCCCCTCAGCCGTCTCTTCTCCAAGCTGAAAAGTCTTAACCTCTTTAGTCTTTCCTTATAGGGAACTGTTCCATTCCCCTTATCATTTTGGTTGCCTTTCTCTGTACCTTCTCCATCGCAATTATATCTTTTTTGAGATGCGGCGACCAGAATTGAACACAGTATTCAAGGTGGGGTCTCACCATGGAGCAATACAGAGGCATTATGACATTTTCCGTTTTATTCACCATTCCCTTCCTAATAATTCCTAATATTCTGTTTGCTTTTTTGACTGCTGCAGCACACTGAGCCGACGATTTCAAAGTATTATCCACTATGATGCCTAGATCTTTTTCCTGGTTGGTAACTCCTAATATGGAACCTAACATCGTGTAACTACAGCAAAGATTATTTTTCCCTATATGCAACATCTTGCATTTGTCTACATTTAATTTCATCTGCCATTTGGATGCCCAATCTTCCAGTCTCACAAGGTTCTCCTGCAATATAACACAATCCACTTGTGAATGAACTACTCTGAATAATTTTTTATCATCTGCAACTTTGAAAACCTCATTGTATTCCTTTCCAGATCATTTGCAAATATATTGAAAAGCACTGGTCTAAGTACAGATCCCTGAGGCACTCCACTGTTTACGCTTTTCCACTGAGAAAAGTAACCATTTATTCCTACTCTAATGCACGAAAGAACATCGCCTCCTATCCCATGACTTTTTAGTTTTCTTAGAAGCCTCTCATGAGAGACTATCAAATGCCTTCTGAAAATCCAAATACACTACATCTTCTGGTTTTCCTTTATCCACGTTTATTAACCCCTTCAAAACAATGAAGCAGATTTGTGAGGCAAGACTTGCCTTGGGTAAATCCATGTTGACTGTGTTCCATTAAAACATATCTTGTATATGCTTTGTGATTTTGATCTTTAGAATAGTTTCCACTATTTTTCCCGGCACTGAAGTCAGGCTCACTGATCTATAGTTTCCTGGATCGCCCCTGGAGCCCTTTTTAAATATTGGAGTTACATTGGTCACCCTCCAGTCTTCAGGTACAATGGATGATTCTAATGATAGGTTACAAATTTTAACTAAAAGATCTGAAATGTCATTTTTTAGTTCCTTCAGAACCCTAGGATGCATACCATCCTGTCCAGGTGATTTGCTACTCTTTAGTTTGTCAATCTAGACTACTACATCTTCCAGGTTCACAGTGATTTGGTTCAGTTCATCTGACTCATCATCCTTGAAATCCATCTCCGGAACTGGTATCTCCCCAACATCCTCATTCGTAAACACAGAAGCAAAAAATTAAATTAGTCTTTCTGCTATGGCCTTATCTTCCCTAAGAGACCCTTTAACCCCTCGGTCATCTAACGGTCCTACCGACTCCCTCACACGTTTCTTGCTTCAGATATATTTTTTAAAGTTTTTATTATGAGTTTTTGCCTCTATGGCCAACTTCATTTCAAATTCTCTCTTTGCCTGTCTTATCAATGTTTTACACTTAACTTGACAATGCTTATGCTTTTTCCTATTTTCTTCCGATGGATCCTTCTTCCAATTTTTGAAGGATTTTTTTTGGCTAAAATAGCCTCTTTCACCTCACCTTTTAACCATGCCGGTAATAGTTTTGCCTTCCTTCCACCTTTCTTAATGCACGGAGTACATCTGGACTGTGCGTCTAGGATTGTATTTGTAAACAATGTCCATGCCTGTTGAACACTTTTAACCTTTGCAGCTGCACCTTTCAGTTTTCCTCATTTTATCAAAGTTTCTCTTTTGAAAATTTAGTGTTAGAGCTGTAGATTTGCTTATTGTCCCCCTTCCAGTTATTACTTTAAATTTGATCATGTTATGATCACTTTTGTCAAGTGACCCCACCACCATTACCTCTCTCTCGAAATCCTGCATTCCACTAAGAATGAAATCTAAAATAGCTCTCTCTCTCATTGGTTCCTGAACCAATTGCTCCATGAAGCAGTTGTTTATTACATCCAGGAACTTTATGTCTCTAGCATATCCTGATGTTACATTTACCCAGTCAATATTGGGGTAATTGAAATCTCCCATTATTACTGCACTGCCAAATCGGTTAGCTTCCCTGATTTCTCTTAGCATTTCATCGTCTGTCTGTCCATTTTGTCCAGGTGGACGGTAGTATACTCCTATTACTATACTCTTACCAAATACACATGGGAATTCTACCCATATAGATTCTACTGCGCATTTAGTCTCTTGTATGATCTTTATCCTGTTGGACTTTATACCCTCCCGGACATAAAGTGCCATACCCCACCAAGTTGATCCTCCCTATCATTGAGATATTGTTGCATCCATCGGACTCAGATGGCTTCGTCCTACTTGCCTCACCTCAATATTTGCTTTCTCCACCAGCCTCGGGAAAATGGCAACCGCCGCGTCTGCTTGCCGCACTCTCTGGCGTCCCCAGAACGGCTATGGCAAGGCATGCTGCCATGATTCACCTGAGGGGTTCCTAGGATACGTGCGTGCGCGCTACCCACTTCTTTATTCCAATATTGGCGTGAACCTCGGGGGCGTCCCCCTCGAGTGACGTCACAACATCCAGGTATTTAGGTTGCCCATTTGTTGACTGACTGAGTTAGCAAGGATTGGATTCATCCAGTCTAAGCTGCTCTGCCGCTTCTCACTGCTCCTGGAAGCTCTCCTTATCCTCCGGGGTTCTACTAACTTGGATACCTGCTCCTCAGGGGCCCTATGCTTCTTTCCAGGTGCCTATACAGTATCCAGGTACTCGCTCCTCGAGGGCCTGAGTTGTCTACCTTAGTGCCTGCTACCATTACTTCTACCTGCTGGGAACTCCACTATTACAGCTACAAGTGTATGCGTAATCTAAAATCTACCAGTCTGTCTCACCTACAGCTCCTCACTGAACGTCTGCATCGGAGCTCCCTATACCACCATTGTGGAATGGGTCTCCTCAGCCGAGGACCCAAGACTGCTGCTGCAGGAATCTGCTCACTACTGCCATCTCTGGTGAACTCTACAAGCTGTACAATAAAATCAATCTCTGTGTTTGCGCATCTGTGTCTAGCCCGGTACTGCAGTTCCCCGCGGGGCTCCTCCCCATGGGAGTGGCCATCACTGCAGCACTTAAGAATCCACTAAACAGCTTAAAACCCTAACAGATATAATTTGTACCCTGATATAGCATTGTCCCATTGGTTATCCTCCATCCACCAACTCTCTTTGATGCCAATTATGTCAATCTCATCATTTACTGCTATACGCACTAACCCTCCTATCTTTATTCTTAGACTTTTTGCATTGGCATACAGACATCAAAGTGTGTTTTTTTGTTTGTATTAGCAACCAGATTTTCAGTTGATAGGAATCATTTGGAAATCTTTAGCTCCGGTGATTTTTTACAAATAGACATATGGACTACGTTTGCTTTTATTGGAATCTCTCTGTTGGGATGCCCTAACTCTCCTGTTTCATTAGTGTCCTTCAAGGATACATTCCTCAGAACCATATACTGCTGAGTGACTGTCGGCTTTCTCCCTTGTTCTAGTTTAAAAGTTGCTCTATCTCCTTTTTAAAAGTTAGTGCCAGCAGCTTGGTTCCACTCTGGTTAAGGTGGAGCCCATCCTTTCGGAAAAGTCTCCCCCTTCCACAAACGTTTCCCCAGTTGCTTACAAAACTGAATCCCTCTTCCTTGCACCATCGTCTCATCCACGCATTGAAACTCTGGAGCTCTGCCTGCCTCTGGGGACCTGCATGTGGAACAGGAAGCATTTCAGAGAATGCTACCCTGGAGGTTCTGGATTTCAGCTTTCTATCTAAAATCCTAAATTTGGCTTCCAGAACCTCTCTCCCACATTTTCCTATGTCATTGGTGCCCACATGTACCATGACAGCCGGCTCCTCCCCAGCACTGTCCTATCTAGATAACGTGTGAGGTCTGCCACCTTTGCACCAGGCAGGCAAGTTACTAGGCGATCCACACATTCACCAGCCACCCTGCTATCTACATTTCTAACAATTGAATCACCAACTATGATGGCCGGCCTAACCCTTCCCTCCTGGGCAGTAGCCCTGGGAGACTTGTCCTCAGTGCGAGAGGACAATACATCACCTTGAGAGCAGGTCCTTGCTACAGGATCACTTCCTACTATATCAGGGTGATGTTCTCCAACTGGGAGACCTTTCTAATCCAAGACAGCACTGGGGCTGCCAGACTGGATTTGGGACTTGGCTACCATGTCCCTGAAGGTCTTAACAATGTACCTCTCTGTCTTCCTCAGCTCAACTAAGTCTGCCACTCTAGCATCCAGAGATTTGACTCATTCTCTGAGAGCCAGGAGCTCTTTGCACCGAGGGCACACATACAATCTCTCACTGGTAGGCAAAAAATCATATATATGACACAATGCAAAAGACTGGAAAGCCCCCCCTCTTGCTACTGGACTTCTGCCTTCATCTTAATTTTGTTGAGTTCCTAGTTAAGTTTAGGATACAAGTTTAGGATACTAAGGGAGTTGGAATCAAAGTACTTTACATTTACAGGTGTATTTACTAATTAATTTACTAATTCATCTGCTAGTTAAGTTTAGGTTACTAAGGGAGTTGGAATTAGAGTACTTTAAATTTACAGGTGAATTTACTAATTAATCAGCTAATGTCCTACAAGGGGTTTCTGGAAGCTGGAGCGACCCTGCACCTCAACAGTGTCAAGGGTGACTATGGTGCTCAATGGCAGACCTTATCCCGACGCTAGAGGTTAGTGTGCTCCACTACCTCGAGGCCCAAGGTGTCGATGACTCCAGTGTATCAAGCCCTTATGGTATTGAGGGCAGACACTCACCTCAATGAGATCAAGGGTGCCCCGGTATCTCAATGGCATCAAGGGTGACCATGGTGCTCCATGGCAATCCCAGTCCCCGACATGGTCCTGACATCGATGCATCAGATACACTGATCACAGACGTGCATGGGCAACCATAACTGGGCATGGCACCGAGGTGCAGCAGCAAGCTACTAGCCCAGGCTCCTGCTCACCCTCTCTCCCAAGGAGACTACACTGTCGACTGGCAAGCAGAAGGGGAGGCTATGTCATCCAGTGCTCCTGCCCGTGGAGACTAGTTCCCTGGAATATGGGGAGGATGAGCTCTCCCCCCCATAGGAACAGCATGGTCCTTGATCCCTCCACCGTCTGAATCCATCTATGCCGATCGATTGGTGAAACGAAATGGAACTCCAGCACTGGTAGAACTCAGGCTAGTCCCCAGAAAGAAAAGGAGAGGACAAAGAGACAAAACTGAAACAGTTTTTTTTTCTCTTTTTTTTTTTTTAAACAGACTTTGCCAGGCTGCACAGGGGAGCTCCCCATGCAGCTGGCAGTTGGAAAGAAGGAAAAAAAGAGAAGAAATACAACTACAGGAAAAAGAGAGAAAACAGCTGCAGCTCTAGAAAAAATCATTTACAAGAACTTTGAGAAGAGAGGAAAGATGAATACCATGAGTACCCGGCTTCCGCGACAGACTGAGGTACTCTGATTAGGAGGCAGGGTGATGACTACAGCTTCACATGCTCAGTAGGGCATGTTGGGAGTTCTAGAATCTTTGAGATCAAAGTTACGTGCTGGGCTCCATCCGATGATGTCACCCATGCGTGAGGAGTACCATGCTGCTTGTCCTAGGAGAAACATTTTTAACAGGGTTACTTCCCCTTTAAAAACTGGCACTGTTGGACCCAATGGCACGCTCAGTGAGGTGCTGCAGCAGCACAGCAGACAGAGCAGAAGACAGAGTAGAAGACAGAGCAGAAGACAGAGCAGCAGGACAGAGTAGAAGAGAGATTCCTGACTTCAGCTGTATGTGTGGCAGTTTTGGGTGAGTGGGAAATGTACTGGATCACAGTGGTTATTCGGGTCATAGAGGAGGTGACATGGATGACATATTAATTGTATTTTGGGTGCTTGAGCAGAAGCTGCATCAGATTGTGGCATCCTATGGTAGCAACAGATCAGACCATGTAGGCTCAGCTGTCTTCAAGATGTTGCATCTTGGCAGCCAGTCAGTGACTCCAAGGGTAGGATGTTGCAGTCTTTTTATGGGAAGGAGAAAGACAGAAACTGTTTTTTATTTTTCTACAGTTATTTATATATCCCCTCTCCAGGCAAAAACAATCGGAATGGTTTACAAGTGAACATCCATAATGTATCATTAACAAATAAAAACATAAAACAGCACACCATACAATTCAAAGGATATACACTGAATTATTTTATGTCAAATGTTGTCCTGAAGAGCCAGTCTTCAGATTTTTTTTCTTTTTTAACATCTTAAAGACTGTCATTAATCTTAAAGACACTAGCATGGAGTTCCGGAGTCTTGGGTTGGCGATGGATACAGCTCTGTCTCTTTCCTCACCTAGAGATGGATAGAGGGGGTACTTGCAATAGCTTTTTGTCAGCAGATCTCAGGTTCATTTGAGATACATACATGTGAAGGGGTATACCTAGCCAAACAGGGTCAGGGTTTATCAGAGTTTTTTGAATCAAAGTCAAGATTTTAAATTGGATACAGTATTGAATAGGGAGCCAATGTAAAGAGGAGAAGATGGATGTAATGTGATCATATTTTCTTTTTCCGCTTAATACCCATGCTGCACCATTCTATAACATTTGTAGTTAATACCCATGCTGCACCATTCTATAACATTTAAGATGGCAAAAAGTCAAGCAGAAGAAAGGATTGCCAAAGAGGTAAAGAGAGGTGACAAAACATTTTTCAGATACATCAGTGAAAGGAGAAAAGTCCAAAGTGGTATAATGAAATTGAAAGATGAAAAGAATCAATGTGTGGAGAGAGACGAAGAAATGGCAGAAATATTAAACAAATACTTCAGTTCGGTGTTCACTAAAGAGGACCCTGGAGAAGGCCGTCGCTAGTTAACAAGAAACTGGAGGGAAATGGAGTAGATGTAACTTCATTTACAGTAGAGAATGTATGGGAAGAGCTGGGGAAACTGAAAGTGGACAAAGCCATGGGGCCTGATGAGGTTCATCCCAGGATACTGAGGGAGCTTAGAGATGTGCTGGCGGGTCCGCTGTGTGACCTTTTCAATAGATCCTTAGAAACGGGAGTGGTGCCGAGTGATTGGAGAAGAGCGGTAGTGGTCCCGCTTCACAAGAGTGGGAACAGAGAAGAGGCTGGTAACTATAGACCGGTCAGCCTCACCTCGGTGGTGGGAAAAGTAATGGAATCACTGTTGAAAGAAAGAATAGTGAACTATCTACAGTCGCAAGAATTGCTGGACCAGAGGCAGCATGGATTCACCAGGGGAAGATCCTGTCAGACAAATCTGATTGACTTTTTTAACTGGGTAACTAAGGAATTGGATCAAGGAAGAGCGCTCGATGTCATCTACTTAGATTTCAGCAAGGCTTTTGATACGGTCCTGCACAGGAGACTGGTGAATAAAATAAGAAGCTTAGGAGTGAGTGCCGAGGTGGTGACCTGGATTGCAAACTGGTTGATGGACAGAAAACAATGTGTGATGGTAAATGAAACTTACTCTGAAGAGAGAGCGGTGTTGAGTGGAGTGCCGCAGGGATCGGTGTTGGGACCGGTCCTGTTCAATATCTTTGTGAGCAACATTGCGAACGGGATAGAAGGTAAGATTTGTCTTTTTGCGGATGACACTAAGATCTGCCACAGAGTGGACACGCCGGAAGGAGTGGAGAGAATGAGATGGGAATTAAGGAAGCTGGAAGAATGGTCGAAGATATGGCAGCTGAGATTCAATGCCAAGAAGTGCAGAGTCATGCATATGGGGTGTGGAAATCCGAAAGAACTGTATTCGATGGGGGAGTAGGGCTGATATGTACGGAGCAGGAGAGAGACCTTGGCGTGATAGTCTCTCATGATCTGAAGTCGGCGAAACAATGTGACAAGGCGATAGCTAAAGCCAGAAGAATGCTGGGCTGCATAGAGAGAGGAATATCAAGTAAGAAAAGGGAAGTGATAATCCCCTTGTACAGGTCCTTGGTGAGGCCTCACCTGGAGTACTGTGTTCAGTTCTGGAGACTGTATCTCCGAAGGGACAGAGACAGGATGGAGGCAGTCCAGAGAAGGGCGACCAAAAAGGTGGAAGGTCTTCATAGAATGACTTATGAGGAGAGATTGAAGAACCTAATTATGTACACCCTGGAGGAAAGGAGGAGCAGGGGTGATATGATTCAAACTTTCAGATACTTGAAAGGTTTTAATGATCCAAAGAGAATGACAAACCTTTTCCGTTGCAAAAAAATCAGCAGAACCAGGGGTCACGATTTAAAACTCCAGGGAGGAAGACTCAGAACCAATGTCAGGAAGTATTTCTTCACGGAGAGGGTGGTGGATGCCTGGAATGCCCTTCCGGAGGAAGTGGTGAAGACCAAAACTGTGAAGGATTTCAAAGGGGCGTGGGATAAACACTGTGGATCCATAAAGTCTAGAGGATGTGAATGAAGAGAAGAGGCAAGGGGTGGCTTGCTTGCGGGAATGACGGCTACTACCTGGAGATCAATATCCTTATTCAATAAACATACACACAGTTAATGCGACTCCAATATTGCTCTATGCTTCAACGGCAAGAGGAAATGTGGAAAAAAGGATTTGCATCCACAAAAAAAGCAGGGGAGTAGCTTGCTTGTTACGGCAGTTACTACCCCAAATCAAATAAGCCTGATACTTCACTTTCAATGCACATCCAGCATAGCTCTCTCCTTCAACGGCAGGGAAAATGAAGAAAAGATGATTTATATTCAGCATCAACCAACAAGGAATGAATTACATAGTCTGGGTAAACAGATAAGCATGGGTGTAGCTTGCCTGTTATGGTGGCTACTACCCCGAATCAATTAAGCATGATACTTGACTTGGAATAAGTATCCAGCGCAGCTCACTGCTTCAGCAACAGAGGGAATTAAGTAAAGAGGATTTTTATTCAGACAACCAACAATGGCTGAATTGCAGGGTAAACAAACGGGAGTAGCTTGCTTATTACAGCGGTTACTACCCCAAACCAATTAGCTAGATACTTCACTTAGATGCAGCTCCAGCACTGCTGTCTGCATCGATGGTGGGGGTGGAAGGGAATTGGAACCAAAAAGTTTCCAATAAGGACCCTGACCTCAGCGATCAGAGTAACAGATTATGAAAACAAATAGGTGTGAAAGCTTGCTGGGCAGACTGGATGGGCCATTTGGTCTTCTTCTGCCGTCACTTCTATGTTTCTATGTATATGTTTCTATGTTAGTGATCTGAGGGTACTGGCTGGAAGGCCCAGAAAAAGGGAATTAAAATAATCTATATTTGAGAAGATTAATGTTTGTAATACCGTTCTGAAGTCTTCAGACTTTAATCTTGGCTTTTAGGCACCTAAGCAATCAGAGCTAATTGTAATCTGTTTTGATTACTGCTTGGATGCGAGGTTGCATTGAAGTCTGCTGTCCAGGAGGACACCAAGATTACGAACAAGAGTTGAAATGGGTATTTCATGTGAGCCTAATTTAAAGGTGGGTAGTTGTTCTGATAGTGTTTTTTGGGTGATGTAAATTATTTCTGCTTTTGTCAGTATTCAGTGTTAGCCTATTATGAAAATGCCTGCATAATTGTATTTAAGTAGAGCTCTAAAATTTAAATGTATGCATTTTAGAGTTTTCAATGGGAATAAAAAACTGGACATCATCCGTAAATACCTGGTGATTAAGACCTAGGCCTGCTACTAATTTGCAAAGTGATATCAGGTAAATATTTAAAAGAATCATGGAGAAGGGGGATACTTGATGGACACCGATTTTGATGGGTCTCCATGTTGAGGTCCATTTTCGATCCAAATTTTCTGTGATCTATTATGTAAAAAAGAATTTATCCAGTTAAGGACCTGATCAGAAATGCTGATTTCTTGCATCCTTTTTGTAAGAATAGTATGGTCTATTGTACTGAATGCTGCGGAAATATCCAACAGCATCAGAAGATAGCTATTTCCACTATCTAGGCCTCACCAGATGATATCAGTGTTGCGCTCGCCATGGTAGTCAGCAGAGCAGCCAGCTAACCCCAAGGTATCTTGAACACTGAACAAATCCAGTTAGGAATGTGGGCAAATTTTTGCTAGATATTATTTGAAATTTATGGGATAGAATCTCTTTGTATATGGTTTAATGTCTTCCTTTTTCAGGCTATATTTTGTATCTAGGAATTGTAAAACATTTACTAGGAATGATTGAAACTCATCCAGTTTGAATTCAGATGACAATGTGAAAATATTGACTTCAATTTAATTATCAGAGTCTACTTTGATCTGGTTCACATTGGATTCTGATTTTTTTTCCTGCAAAGTCTTGTATTGAGTTGGATATATTAGATTAGTCAAAGATTTGATGTATGTAATCTATTCAAATACTTCAAGTATAAGAGAATCTGTGCATATGCACATCTAAACCATCCAAGAAGATCTTAGCTGGGCTGTAAGTTGCTCCGGTTCAAGATGATTGGTGTCCTCCCCCAAGCATGATTCTAGCTATTCAAATAATTCTTCTCTGTTCCCTCCTCCACTTTAGCAATCATATTAGATAGGGTTTTGAATTTAATATGAATTACTTTTACTAAAGCATATTATACAGCTCTGCATTTTCAATTGACCCAAGGCCAAGGGGTAATGTTAATGTTTCAGGCTGGGAAATGAGTAATCAGGGACTAACTCAGAATGTCCCTGATGGTTTGGGATTAACTTTGTATCTCTGCGTGTGACTGCTAGTAAATTGTGGCAGGAGCACCATGATGCCCGAGGCAAGGCTTCCTTTTAGACAAGTCACACTAACTATTCCAGCAGCTGAATGACTAAAAAACATGTATTTTCCCTTCCTATTCTTATAGGAGAAAAGAGACCAATCAAAAGTGAAATGGGTGAAGTTATTTTGTAGGGTGGATTCTGCCCCTGAGGATAGGTTTATAAATAAATCAACAGGAGCTGATGAGAGACTTGAAAACTACATTTTTCACATGAATAGCACTTTGTGTAGGTATTTACTAGAGATGTGAATCGGGCTTCGGACGATTGAAAATATTGTCGATATTTTCAAAATCGTCAGAAATCGGGGGCTCCCCCGAAATGATAGGAAAACCCCACAATATTGATCGTGGGGGTTCTCATTGTTTTGGGGGAGGGCGGGAAAAACGGCACACAAAAATAACCCCTAAACCCACCCCGACCCTTTAAAACTAATCCCTTTGCTTCCCCCACCCTCCCAAACCCCCCCCCCCCAAACCATTTTACAGGTACCTGGTGGTCCAGTGGGGGTCCCGGGAGCGATCTCCTGCTCCTGGGCCGTCGGCTGCCACTAATCAAAATGGTGCCGATGGCCCTTTGCCCTTACCATGTGACAGGGTATCTGTGCCATTTGCCGGCCCCTGTCACATGGTAGGAGCACTGGATGGCCCACGCCATCCAGTGCTTTGCGTGGTCCACGGAGAGACGCTGCTACTCGGTGCTGTGCCCCTCTCTAGGTGCTTGCATCACTGTAACTTAAGTAAGGTCCGCGGCGGGAACCGAACCACGGCCCCAGATGATGACGTCAGTGGAGCACTGGTATATAAGCCTAAGCTCCGCTCCCTAGCTTTGCCTTTGCAACAGGTCTCCTCGCTGGTCGAGTACTCATTGCCTCCTGAGAGATTCGTCTCATTCCTGTGTTCCTGTTCCTGGTTCCCGTGTTCCTATTTTTCAACCTATCTTCGGATTGCCTTCTTGGATCTCGACCTATGCTTTGCCCTACCACGCCGTTGACTCTCTCCAAGCCTGGATCTCTGCTTTGCCTGACCACGTCGTTGACTCTCTCCAGACCCAGACCTCTGCATCGCCTGACTACTCCGTTGCCTCTCTCCAGACCCAGACCTCTGCATCGCCTGACTACTCCGTTGCCTCTCTCCAGACCCAGACCTCTGCATCACCTGACTACTCCATTGCCTCTCTCCAGAGCCAGACCTCTGCATTGTCTGACCACGTTTGCTTATCTCCGAGCTCTGACCTCAGCCTTGCTTGTACTACTTCCAGATTGCTGCCAGCCCTGACTCAAGCTTGCTCTACAATGCCTCGTCAGCCTACGTCCTGGACTTGGCCTATTCAGGCTTTGGCCTGCTCTTGCTCAGGCGCCCCCTGTCAGACTTTGTTCCTTTGCCGCCCGGGTCTCCGGGACTCCACCTCGTCCAGTACAAGGCTGTACTATACTCCTGCAGCTGTCTCTGGGCTGACTTTGATCTCTCCATCGATGACGACTGATGGAGGCCCACCTAAGTCCAGCTGGCCCCAGCACCCAAAGGCTCAACCCGCGGGGAATGAGGGCTGGTATTGGTGAAGCACCAACCGGCCTCCATCCATCAGCCTGCTTCGCCTGCCAATGGTGGGAACCCTTAGGACCCATCCTAGGGGTTGCGTCAACCCCACCCTGGCCCAAGGGTCCACCTCCGGCGCAACAGTAGGAGGGTCAACTAGTAACTCGAGGTGAGGTTTGGGGGGTGTACTAGGGTTTAGGGGCCAGCTTTACATGCACAGTCAGAGGTGTGAACATCACAGTGCACATCAATGAAAATTTGATGTGATTTGGAATGAGGAAAGTTACACAAAGATGAGATTTGTTCAAAATCACATCTTTGCTGTTCGTACATCTGATTGTGCATGTAAAACTGGCCCCCAAACCCATGACCAACACCCAAACCTCACCTCGAGTTACTAGTTGACTTTCCTACAGTGGTATAAATAGATGACTAATATGTGTGCCCTCCAGAGGTTCTCTCTCTCTCCCTCCTTAATGCCAGGAAAAAAAGGAGTAGATATTTCCAACAATAATGTGCATTACACTATCACATGCAATTTACCCTGCCCAAACTCCTCCCCTTTGACTAAATTTGCATACACATCATGAGATGCAAAAAATAATGCAGGCCTTAGGGCCCTAACATATTTTGATAAATGATCCTATAAAAGGCACACACAGATCTCCTTAGGGTCCAATTCCTCTAATGTGAGAAATGTATTTTTATGCATGAAACCCCACCATGTTTCAGAGGGAGAATAAAGTGGGTTAAAAGTAACAGAAACATACAAAATGTTCTGTGTGAATATGAACTGTCAGTCTGAGGGTTTGAGCATGCAGGTGCACAATGAGAATAGGTGATGAGACACCTAGAAGTGCGAAGCAAAGCGCCCAGATTAGGAATTTGCATGAGATTCTGGCTACACTGCAATGGAGAACACAGAGCACTAAGCTTAAGAACTCTGATAGAAAGAAGAAGATGTTTCTGGGAAGGGTCAGACAAGCAATTCTGGACATTTCCATGCTTTGGTTGAATGAACAGATTTTCAGCCTGACCATTAATGGGTTTTTGAGAACCCTGGGAAGCTGGGATTTCAAACATAGAAAAGACTTAGGTAAAAGAGGAGAGCTTGTGATTGCTCTGTCTATAATTTCTTGCTGCATTCTCAACATTTTGGCTGAGAGAGAAGGATCCCCTCTTCACGGCCTGCAAGCCACCGCTAACTTTCTCCTCATGCGGCAGAAGACCACCACCGCTTCTGTCCATCTTCCCGGCCTAGCCGCTGCCAGGACTCGTCTCTATGCGGCAGGAATGCCGCTGCTGCTTCCACCTGGGCGGCCTGAGTGCCGCTGTCAGGGTTCCTCTTCGTAGCAGGAAGCAGCCTTCAGGTCCGCCTTCCTTCACGGCCTAAGTGCCACCACCGGGTCCTGCTCCTTCATCTTCGTGGCAGAGACGCTGCTGTCCTCAGTGATACTTCACTTTCTAGGAACTTCCTAGGCACCAGCGCGCACCTCTTCAGTTTATTTAAAGGGCCAGCGGCAGGAAAAGCCCGCGGCCCCACCGGAAGCCAGCCTTGGCTTGTTTCCTGCTTCAGCCCTATAAAAGGGCTGAGTTCCTGTTCCTCGAGGCCTTCAGATAGGATCCCATGGTCGTCCATGTTCTTCTTCTCTGGTCAAGGTCCTCCATGGTCTTCATTTGTCTAAGATGGCTCTTCATTCCATATCTTCGATGTTCCTGGTCTCGTTCCTCGTCGGAGCTCCTTCGTCACCTTGTCCTAGTTCCAGATGTTCCTTGATCCTGAAGTTTAGAAGTTCTATTGTCTCAGAGGTTCCGTTGTTCCATTTCCTGAAGTCTTGATGTTCCAAGTCTTCCAAGTTCTGAGTCTTCCAAATTCCAGCTCTTCGAGTTCTCCAGATGGCCACCCCGAGAGTAAATCCGTATTGATCCGGTTTCTGTTTCCGGTCATTGGAGCGTCATTTGGTTGGATCCCCTTCCGGAGTTTGTCCCGCTCCTGCATGGTCCGCGACCAGTCTTCCCAGGTTGTGTAGGGCACGCAAGCAGACAAGGTGGTTCGTGACCAGTCCATGGGGGCTGTGTAGGGCGCCCTGAGGGACAGTGCCCACCTGTACTTTACAAGTTTCAAGTCCTCGTTTCAAGTGTTGTGAACGTGGACCCTTGGGCCAGCTAGAGTATGTGGTGGACCCACTGAAGGAAGGCCTGCAGTGGTACTCATAGCCAGGAGGCAGATCAGAACCAGGAGACCAGACAGGACCTTCACCTATACCAGCCCTCCTTCCCCACAGGTTGAGCCCTTGGGTGCTGGGCCTGGCGAAGAGGAGTACAGAAAGCAGTCCAAGTTGAGGCAGGATGAAGACGTGGGGAGTCGGAGTCGGTCCAGAGGTTTGAGGCAGGCAGCAGAGGTGCAAGACGAAGAGACGGGCCAGAGGTCAGGGTCGGCTGAAGACAGAAGAAACCAAAGAGCAAGCCAAGGGTCAGGACGGGCAGCAGACAGACGAAACCAGGTATCAAGCCGAAGTCAAACCGAAGAAGCAAGCAAGTGGAAACTGGAACTCAGGAGCAGGAGAAGAGCTGGAGCAGGCAGGGAGCCAGGAGCGGAGTCAGGAACAAGCAGGATACTGGAACAGAGTCAGGAACAAGCAGGATACTGGAACAGTCAGGAGCAAGCAACTAGGAGGCAACCTGTTGCCAAGGCAGGGAATGGGGTTTGAGGCAGCCTATTTATAGACCTCCAGCGATGATGTGGGATTTGGGGCCGGGCCAAGGTTTCCCGCCGCGGCCCCTTTAAATCCCAGGCAGTTGGGTGCACGCGCACCTAAGTAGGCGGAGCCGCCCGAAGATGCCAATGGCGTCTCCCTCGTGGGGAGAACACCGCGAGAAGGCCCAAACGCAGCCTGAGCAGGGCCAGGGAAGTCAGCGGAGCAGGAAGCGAGCTTGGCGGTAAGGGGGGACCCAACCACGGATGGCCGCGGACGGGATTCCCAACACCAAGTCCTCGTCTGAGTCTTCCAAGTTCCAAGTCCTCAGCCTTCGTCTGGCCTCACGCACTTTTCGTTCCCAAGCAGCAGGTCAGGAAAGGCTTCCAAGAGGCTGGAGGGCTAATCCTGAGATCAGCATTGCATTGCTGGGTCTCATTGGTGAGTGTAGGTCCAGCGGAGGGCTGATCCTGCCTTGTTCCTGTTTCGAAGTTCCTTGCCTTAGTTCTAGTCCTGGCTTGTTCCTGTTCTGCCCGTGCTTGCATGCTCTCACCGCCCCGGTGTGCCTTGGGGCTCCTCCCTGAGTCATGCCATGGTTCAGGGGCTCAAGCTCTCCCAAGAGCTAGCGACCGCGCCTCTGCACTCTCAACACTAGTCGTAGGCCACATCCGCAACAGGATCCGAAGGCCATGAGCTCAGTGAGCTGTGCCTGCATCAGGCTTAAGTATCTGTATATTTTCTGAATCTTGTTCCTTGCCTAGAAAAATTTTTGCTCCGAGTTTTCTGGACTCTTTTGCCTAGTTTAAAAAAAACCCTCTTTTTGCTGTTTGCTTCGTTTTTGGTATGTCTGGATTTTGATGACCCGCAGGAGGTGCCTGCATCCAGATTTTTTCAAGCCAGTCCAGTCCTGGAGCTCCTCTTGACCAGCAGGAGGTGCCTGCATTAGTTCCTGAGACCATGTCTGTTCGGTTCCACAGAGATGTGGGGTTCCATCCTGGGTTCCATACGACCTGCAGGAGGCGCATGCGCCCAGGTTTCCACATCCTCATTACTAAGCTCTGTTTCTTTGCCGGGCATCACCAGGCTTCAGGGAGTGTATGCCTACTTAAATCAGATCACAGCAACTCCAGGTCCTTGGGTTTGACCGACCGGAAGGTGGCGTTCCGGCAGTTCCAATTCAGCCCATGCTTTTCTCAGCTTGGTGCTTGTCAAGGGATTAACTACAGCTGCCGTCCCGACACTGCTCTGTACAAGTGGGAAGTCCAGCTTCAAATTCCATCCCAAAGTTCCTGAGGTATCACCTTGTTGGGTCTCTTCACCTTAATTTCACCATGGCATGTTGTCTCGAATCTGCAGCTTGTAAACTATCATCCTTCTGTTATCCTTTGCACAGCTTCTGAGTTGCTAAAGTCTGAATTGGGAAATCCTCACTTATTGTTCATCCTTCCATCTGATGCTGTCTCCGCTGCCAGACAAGGTCCGCGATTGTCACCTTCGGGCTTATCTGTAAAACCCGCATTGTTCTTCTGCTCTGTTTCCATGAGGGACCCCTTACTCCATCTAAGGACTGTTCTTCAAGGATGACCAAAACTGGCCAGCTATTCAAATTGTTTTCCACCAGCAAAGTTGCCACTGCAAGGATCGCTGCCATCGACTGCACTTACCAACCATCCCAAGGGTCGAAGAGCGTTTCTTTAAACATGGCTGGAATCCTTCTCTGTCTCCAAGCCTTGCCTTTTGGAGCCTTATCCCTTATCTTAAAGCAGCTCATTTGATCCGAATCCAAGAGATTACTTTTATTACTGATCTGGAGATCCTCTTCAAGAAATGGCTCCTTGTATAAAGCTGGGCACTTAATTCTGTTGACCATCTAATGCCTTATGGAGCAACCCCTCACAGTATGGGAGCCCACGTTAATATGTGGATTCTACCTGAAATGGAACCTTCTTCTCAACCTGAAGACTGGAGGGTGGCTAATGAAACCCAATATTTAAAAAGGGCTCCATGGGCGATCTGGGAAACTACAGACCGGTTAGACTGACTTCAGTACCAGGAAAAATAGTGGAAAGTGTTCTAAATATCAAAATCACAGAACATATAGAAAGACATAGTTTAATGGAACAAAGTCAGCATGGCTTTACCCAAGGCAAGTCTTGCCTCACAAATCTGCTTCACTTTTTTGAAGGAGTTAATAAACATGTGGATAAAGGTGAACTGGTAGATGTAGTGTACTTGGATTTTCAGAAGGTGTTTGACAAAGTTCCTCATGAGAGGCTTCCAGGAAAAGTAAAAAGTCATGGGATAGGTGGTGATGTCCTTTCGTGGACTGCAAACTGGCTAAAAGACAGGAAACAGAGAGTAGGATTAAATGGACAATTTTCTCAGTGGAAGTGAGTGGGCAGTGGAGTGCCTCAGGGATCTGTATTGGGACCCTTACCTTTCAATATATTTATAAATAATCTGGAAAGAAATACGACGTGAGGTAATCAAATTTGCATATGATACAAAATTGTTAAGAGTAGTTAAATCACAAGCAGATTGTGATAAATTGCAGGAAGACCTTGTGAGACTGGAAAATTGGGCATCAAAATGGCAGATGAAATATAATGTGGATAAGTGCAAGGTGATGCATATAGTGAAAAATAACCTATGCTATAGTTACACAATATTAGGTTCCATAGGTGCTACCACCCAAGAAAGAAATCTAGGCATCATAATGGATAACACATTGAAATCATCAGTTCAGTGTGCTGCGGCAGTCAAAAAAGCAAACAGAATGTTGGGAATTATTAGAAAAGGAATGATGAATAAAATGGAAAATGTCATAATGCCTCTCTATCACTCCATGGTGAGACCACACCTTGAATACTGTGTACTATTCTGGTCGCCACATCTCAAAAAAGATATATTTGTGATGGAAAAGGTACAGAGAAGGGCGACCAAAATGATAAGGGGAATGGAACAGCTCCCCTATGAGGAAAGACTAAAGAGGTTAGGACTGTTCAGCTTGGAGAAGAGATGGCTGAGGGGGGATATGATAGAGGTGTTTAAAATCATGAGAGGTCTAGAACAGGTAGATGTGAATCGGTTATTTACTCTTTCAGATAATAGAAAGCCTAGGGGGCACTCCATGAAGTTAGCATGTGGTACATTTAAAACTAATCGGAGAAAGTTCTTTTTCACTCAACGCACAATTAAACTCTGGAATTTGTTGCCAGAGGATGTGGTTAGTGCAGTTAGTATAGCTGTGTTTAAAAAAGGATTGGATAAGTTCTTGGAGGAGAAGTCCATTACCTGCTATTAATTAAGTTGACTTAGAAAATAGCCACTGCTATTTCTAGCAACAGTAACATGGAATAGACTTAGTTTTTGGGTACTTGCCAGGTTCTTATTGCCTGGATTGGCCACTGTTGGAAACAGGATGTTGGGCTTGATGGACCCTTGGTCTGACCCAGTATGGCATGTTCTTATGAACTTTTCTCATCCATTCCGTCTTTGTAAGAGTTTGGATTCAGAAACCCTGTGCATCTCTTCATTTCATTTGTCAGCAGTAACTCCATGTACCATCTGTCTTCAAGGAGTACAAACTGCCCCAAGCCCAGCTTTCCATTTTTTGAACAATGTTTGTTGGACCATCTAGCTCCACCTGGTGTTCCTCGTAACAATGTTCATCTAACAAGTGGTATCGACAAGTTTGCATTCTCCTGATACACCATCTTGCAACCAAGATTCCAACAGTGATGCCCTAAACCTACATTCTGGCTATTATTTTCAAGAAGAAGATGCTGTGGAGGTGTTCCTCACTCTCGTCATGATTTAATAAAATCCTGAACTGGACCATTCCAAGATGCTATTTCTACTTCTGTGCCTCAAATTCAACCTGGGTCATGTTTTCTTTTGTGTTTCATTGTGTGTCTACTTTGTCTTCAGTATGTTGCTGCGCCTCCTTGCTTCAGCTCTTTCCAAGTCTTGAACATCTTGTGTTTTGGACCCCCAAGTTCCCCAACTTGGGATCCAAAGTGGCCCTCCACTTACTGCCTGACTACCACTACTGGCCCGATGCCACAGGACTCCCTTGTGGCGGCCTATGCTGTCCTGGCTCGCTGCTGCCACCTCGTGCAGTCCAACGACGCCCTGTGCGGCAGGAAGGGCCGCTGTTCTTCATCGTGGCAGGAGTTGCCACCGGGATCCCCTCTTCGTGGCCTGCATGCCGCTGCTCACTTTCTCCTCATGCGGCAGGAGACCGTCACCGCAGCTGTCCATCTTCGCAGCCTAGCCGCTGCCGGGACTCATCTCTATGTGGCAGGAGTGCCGCTGCCACCGCTCCTTCCATCATACTCAGCACGAGCACTGCCGTCGTGGTTCCTCTTCGCGGCAGGAAGCCGCTTTCCTTCGCAGCTTAAGTGCCACCATCGGAGCCTGCTCCTTCATCTTTGCGGCAGGGAAGCCACTGTCCTTGGTGCTGCTTCACGTTCTAGCCACTTCCTAGGCACCAGTGCATGCCTCTTCAGTTTATTTAAAGGGCCAGCGGCGGGAAAAGCTCGCGGCTCCAACAGAAGCTGGCCTCAGATTGTTTCCTGCTTCAGCCCTATAAAAGGGCTCAGTTCCTGTTTCTCGAGGCCTTCAGATCAGATCCCATGGTCGTCCATATTCTTCTTCTTCACCGCTCAACGTCCTCCGTGTCCTTCATTTGTCTAAGATGGCTCTTCATTCCATGTCTTTGATATTCCTGGTCTCGTTCCTCATCGGAGCTCCTTAATTACCTTGTCCTAGTTTCAGATGTCCTGATGTTCCAGATGTTCATTGATCCTGATGTTTAGAATTTATGCTGTCCCAGAGGTTCCGTTGTTCTGTTTCTTGAGGTCCTGATGTTCCTGAAGTCCTGATGTTCCGAGTCTTCCAAATTCCGAGTCTTCCAAGTTCTGTCTTATGAGTCTTCCAGTTATTCGAGTTCTCCAGATGGCCACCCCGAGGGTAAATTAGTATTGATCCATTTCCTGTTTCCGGTCATTGGAGGCTCATTTGGTTGGATCCCCTTCCAGCGCTTGTCCCGCTCCTGCATGGTCTGCAACCAGCCTTCCCAGGTTGTGTAGGGCACGCAAGCAAACAGGGTGGTCCATGACCAACCCATGGGGGGTTGTGTAGGGCATCCTGAGGGATAATGCCTACCCGTACCTTCCTTGTTTGAGTCTTCCAAGTTCCAAGTCCTTATCTGAGTCTTCCAAGTCCTCAGCCTCCGTCTGGCCTCATGTACTCGTCGTTCCCAAATGGCGGGTCCGGAAGGCTTCTGAGTGGCCGGAGGGTTACTCTTGAGACCAGCATTGCATTGTTAGGTCTCATTGATGCGTGTAGGTCCAGCGGAGGGCTGATCCTGCCTTGTTCCTGTTCCATCCATACTTGCATTCTCTCACCACCCACGGTGTGCCTTGCGGCTCCTCCCTGAGTCGTGCCATGGTTCAGGAGCTCATGCTTTCCCATGAGCTAGCGTCCGCGCCTCCACACTCTCAACACCAGCCGTAGGCTGCGTCCGTAACATTTATCCAGCAATAATTTAACCATATAAAAGAGGGGCATTTCAGGAATGTTCTGTGGAGGGGCTGAGATATCCCGCTAACATAGCCGAATATTGGGCATATCCATTTAGGTTAGCTGGACAACTGTAGAGCTGCTTCTGAGCTCTGCTTCAGGCAGACACAGTGCTGGATCACCGGGAGTAGGTTACTCGAGACCTCGCTCCCAACAAGGGTGTTATTTTTATTATCGCTGGGTGGGATGAGGAGGTCTGAAGAGATGGGAATGTTCAGACCAACCTACTGAAACCACTGCAGGGAGTAGAGTAATGAAGCTGGAGCATTACCAGTTTTGAAACAGGAATGGGTTGTGATAAGGGCTGGGTAGCAATCTGCCGACTATAGCAGTTTCAAGTATTTCAGGAGGGGGTGCTTGACCTGACAGACCATATGCTAATTTGAGGCAGGGGGGAAGAATTGGGCTACAGGCCCTTTAACTATTTTTTAATTTGGCTGTCAGCACAATGTAACCAGATATCTATAAAAGATATCCATTTAAGTAGCAAGTGGTCCAGCTACACAAGGCTGGATAACTTTAGAATCTAACCGGCTATATTCAAACATAGCTGGTTAGTTTTGAAAGTTATTCAGCTATATGTAGCCAGACAACTTTAAGCAAGCATATTCAGCAGGACATTTATCCCACTGAATATATACAGGACACGTTTTCCAGGTAAATTTACCTGGATACTTGTCCACTAAATAGACTACTGAATATTGGCCTCATTATCACTGCCACTGCTCTGGCAACTCTACCACATGCCTCCCTACTCTCCCATTTGAAACCACTGAAAGGGCCAGTTTCAAAAGGATTCCTGCTTAGTACAACTCCAAGGGATCTGCCCTCTCAGTGGTTTGATCCATGCCATGCCTTGGGGGGGATAGTGGAGCAGTGGCATCACATCCTCTCACATGGAATTTTCCCAGACGCCCTCAAAACACTTAAACCCATTCTCACTAAACCAAACCTGGATCGGGATGACCTCAACAACTACCACCCCATCTCAAATCTCTCGTTTATAGCCAAGATCATGGAGAAAATTGTAAATAAGCAGCTTTCAGACTACCTGGAGGACCATAACATACTTCACCATTCACAATACGGCTTCCGAAAAGAACATAATACGGAAACCCTCCTCATCTCTCTCCTTGATCAAATTCACATCGGCTTTGACAAAGGTCAATCATTCCTTCTAGCCCTTCTTGACATCTCCGCAGCTTTTGATACCATTAATCATAATACCCTACTAAACCGACTGTCAGATATAGGTATTACTGGTTCAGCTCTCAGATGGTTCGACTCCTTCCTTAGCAATAGAAGCTATAAGGTTAAAATCAATAACAAGGAATCCTCTCAAACCAATGCCCCATTTGGAGTTCCTCAGGGTTCCTCCTTATCGCCCACCTTGTTTAACATCTACATACTCCCTCTCTGCCATGTACTCTCAAATTTAAATCTTAAGTTTTATATATATGCCGATGATGTACAAATTTTAATACCCATATCCAGGTCACTGGACTCAACACTCAAATTATGGAACTCTCATTTACAAGAGATCAACCACCACCTCTCAAGCATTAACCTGGTACTCAACACTTCCAAGACTGAACTACTGCTAATAACCCCAGAAGGCAGTCCATTTCATAACCAACTGCATTCCAACATTCAAATATCCCACGCCCAAGATCTTGGAGTTATACTAGATAGTCACTTGAATTTAAAGCAGTTTATAAAACACACAACAAGGGAGTGCTTCTACAAGCTACAAGTACTCAAAAAACTCAAACCGTTACTATTCCACCATGACTTCAGATCTGTCCTTCAAGTTATTCTTTTCTCCAAGATAGACTACTGCAATTCCATCTTGCAAGGTCTACCGAATTCCACTATAAAACCCCTCCAGTTGCTCCAAAATGCAGCGGCGAGAATTTTAACAAATACTAATCGGAGAGCGCATATCTCCCCCATCTTAAAGGACCTCCACTGGCTCCCAGTAAACTTCAGGATCCTTCATAAATCACTGACAATTATCCACAAAAACATTCACCATCAGTCTCCTATAGATCTTTTACACCCCCTCAAACTACACTCAACAACCAGACCCTTAAGAGATGCCTACAAGGGATCATTACATGTTCCTCCACTCAAATTTGTACAACACGCTAACATCAGAGACAGGACATTTTCTACCACAGGACCCTCCATCTGGAACGCTATACCCCCGGACCTCAGACAGGAAACCTGTCTACTAACTTTTAAAAAGAATCTGAAGACATGGCTATTCTGCCAAGCCTTCCGTGCTAATAGCTCAACAGCCTGATTTAGAACTATCATGTCTCCCTCCCATTCTCCATTGTAAATAGTAATTTATTGTATATAGTAATATATCTTCGTTCTCCCCTTCTTTTTTTCCTTCTCCCAGTTAAGGCAACCTTGTTAGAATGTAACTTTTATGCTCCTTCAAATTTTCTTGTTATATGGTTGGTTATTGTTTCTGCTTCGTTCGATGTAAACCGAGTTGATTTGATCTGTATCAAGAAAGTCGGTATATGAAAGCCTTAAATAAATAAATAAATAAATCCCTCACCTCAAGCAGCAGATTGCCGTGAGCTACTCCTGTCCACCCTGATCACTTTCCATAAAAATTTCACTCTCCTCACCATTTTCTATTCCCCTGCAGAGCAGCTTTCTCTGCTCTACATCTCACTACATCTCCATCCCCAGTGTTTTGCTGTCTAGCCCAATCTTTCTTTACTCCCTTGCTCTACAGTTGACTCTATTGCTTACTCACCCAGTTCATCCTCTCTATAAATTCAATTCAACCTCTCCTCCAGCCCTCCCACTTTCCTACCAGCCCAAGATAATCACTTCATTTCCTTCTTCCCTTCACGGTCTTGCTGCTCCAGCAGGGTAAGTAGAAAGATACAGCAGGAAAGAGAAATCTCCCCCCCCCCCCCCCCTTTATGCTGTCTTCCCCTGCTGGGACAAACAATTTTGAGATAACAGCCTCCCACCTCAACCCTAATCCTTTCACCCACCCTGCAGTACCTTAAAAAATCTAGTCTGAGTGCCAAAATCATGGTGTTCCAAGAGCAATTCCAGCCATTTCAGCTAACTTTAGCAGAATAAACTGTCCTCTCACCAGGCTGCTGAATATTGACCTCTATGTTTATTAGAATACTAGCGGTACCCGGCCACGCATTGCAGTGGCAAAGTCAGGTTCTTTACCCTCCCTCCCTCTTCCCCTTGCTCATTTACCTCAGTCACTCATCCTCCTCCCCCCTTGGTCACTCACCCCCCCTTCCCTCCCCTGTCCCCACTCCAACTCTCTCCCCTCACACTCACCTCTCCCCTCATTCTCCCTCCCCTGACACTCACCTCCCCCCTCATTCTCCTTCCCCTCACTGTCACCTCCCCCCGCCTACTGCCTACCCTTCAGATCAGAAAACCTTTGTCTTTCTATTTCTGTGGGAACCCCCCCCATCCCCCCAAACAAAAACCCCAATCCCAACCCTTTAAATCAAATAATAACCCCCCACCCTCCTGCCCCCTCCCAAGACCTGGGAAATTAAAATTGTTGGTGCTACATGTGGTCTGTCCCTGGGCGTCTGTGCGTGTTATGTAGCCAAATAGGGGAGTGCCTAACCAAATTTGCACTTCCACATTTGTTTTGTGGTCTGGGGAGGGCTATTTTGGTGCGTTCCCGAGATCGTGCAAGTTAAGTGTATGTATTTGTATGTGAACCTCCCCCTTCCCCCAAAAATCAACCCTATGAGAAAAGTTCTCAAACTAACCACCCCACACTCTCCTGCCCCCCTCCCCCAGCCCCGCGAAAAACAGTAGCCCCCCTGCCCCCCCCCCAGTGTTGCTGAATGAAACCTGCCCCCCCTCATGACCCCTCCCCAAGATGTTTGCAATAAATTCATTACCACCCCCCACCCTCCAGACCCCCCGAGACCTGATAAAAATGTCAGTCGGTGGAGCGGGCATTCAGGAGCGGTCCAGGAGCGATGTATTGGCGTTGGTCCGTCGGCTACGAGCACTGAAACGGGTTCTGATGGCCCTTTGCCCTTACTATGTCAGTGGGGTGGAGCAATGGCAGCAGTAGGTCCTCTGACATAGTAAGGGCAAAAGTCTGCCGGCTGCCAGTCCTGAAAATGGCGCCGAGGAGCCCTCGCCCTTACTATGTCACATGGGCTACTGCCACCATTGGTGTCCCCGAGTGGCATAGTAAGGGAAAGGGCCATCAGCACCATGTTGAATGCTGGCAGCCGATGGCCGTAGTGCCGGAGATGTGTCCCGGACCGGTCCTGGCACCCCGCTGGAGCCTCCCGGACTTCTGTCAGGTTTTGTGTGTGTTGTGAGGGCCTGGGAAGTAAATACATTTGGCATGTGTGTGGGGGGTGTGAGGAGGGTGGTTTTGTGTGTGTTGGGAGGCTGTGGGAAGTAAACCAATTTGGCATGTGTGTGGGGGGTGTGAGGAGGGTGGTGGGTGTATTTTATCTGTAAAGGAAATAGTTATCTTCCGGTGAAAAAAGTGCGCAAATGTGTTAAAATGGAAGTGAAACGTGGACCTGGACTGGTGAAATGATTAGTGTAGCGTGTGTTAGTGTAAGGTGTAACAGATGGCGCTTACGTCCAGCAGATGTTGCTGTTTTCTTTAAAACATTTTTAAACCTATTTTACCTGTCACAGGTGTGACATATCTGTAATGTAAGTACAGAAGAACCTTCCTGTATGTGAAATGAAGGTTGTGTCCAAATTTGAAAGCAATCGGTTCAGTGGTTCTGAGATTAGCAATTTTGTCCAAACTATTTAACATTTTTATTTATATAGATATGAGGTCGATATTAAAAAGCCATTTAAATGGATAACTGAAAAGCTATTCATCTAAATGAGTAACCGCAATATTAAGTGCCATATGCAGCTAGAATTTAGCCATAAAAGTCGGGGGTGTTCTGGAGCGGGTGGGAGGCATTGTAGGGAGGAGCGGAGTTAGTCGCATAAGTTATGCAGCTAACTAGTTGCGCAGTAGGGCTGTCCTAAAGTTAGCCAGATATATGTATCCGGCTAACTTTAAGATAACTAGGTATATTCTGTGTGCTACCGCACCACTCAATATCCCTGCTAAGTTAGCCGGATAGCTATATCCAGCTAACGTAACTAGCCACTCAGCAGCTATTTCTGAATAAAGAATTGTACAAAACAGATATTTCTTCAATACCCCTGATATAGAAAAGAATGGGAGAACATATTTTGAAAATATTTTCTATGATATTAAAACATGGCCATTATATACTATTTCAATAATTGGGTCACTTACGTAAAACTCAAAGTTTAATCTTTATTCATCTTCGCTTATCTTTGACAAATCAAGGTGGCAAAATGGGAACTTGATAATCTCTGAATTCTTGCTCATTCTATGATATCTTTCCAGCTGCTTAGATGTGCTTTCTTGAATGCCTTTCTACATTAGAATGAAGATGTATAATTAAGTTAACTCACTTGACCACAAAAAGTTGTAAATTATATCTTTTTATTTTAGCAACTTAATAAAATTTGTGTCTAGCTTTTGAGAGCTTCACTTGCTCCACTGGGTAATGCAAAGAGAGCTCAACAAAAACTCAAAAGCTTTAGGCCTCAATGTATTTTATCACTAAGGTGGATATTTGTATAGCAAGAAAGATATGCAATGTGAAGCAAGACATTGCAGCTCAGCTCAAATGGATTTAACAAGATCAGTCAAACTTGTTCCATTACAAAAACACTCTCCTAACTACACACTTCAAATCTTCTCTAAGCAAACGTTCCATTTCTGCAGCAGGTCCAATACAATGGAACTCTCTACCGACAGCACTCAGGACAGAACAATGCCCAATCAACTTCATAAAGAGACTAAAAACCTGGCTTTTCGAGCAAGCATTCCAATTATGATAGCAATATACCTCAACACCACCACACTAGCCAACAGGCTAAATAAAGACTCTTAAACCAAGCTTATAATATCACATTTTATAATAATAAAGTTCCATTTTTATTTCCCTTTTCTATTATGTTCCATTTTCTTTCCCCACGTATACTGTACCAAGTTTTATGCCCTGTTCTATGTAATTAGCATTCTCTCATGCTTGTTTTCAGTTACAATGTAAACCGAGACGATATGCAAATTTGTATGAATCCTGGTATATAAAAATGTTAAATAAATAAATAAATAGTTGTATCTATTTCCTGTTGCACCATGACTGTGGGAAATGTTAAAAGGATTTTATATTCCTGTTTTACCAGTCCTGACATTGTCACCAGTATGCGCAAAGACACTTTCTAGCAGGACTCTATTTCTGGGATGGCCAATGTTCTCTCCACCTAGCTTGATGTTACCCAGGTAGAGAGTCCATGAAGCTAGGTGGAGAGAACACTGCACAAATCTCATCTTTGGGTGAGTTTCCTCACTTCAAAGGCCATCAAATCTTCACAAGAGAGTACTGTTCTGTTCGTACATCTCACGTTGAATGTCAAAGTGGCCCCTAACCCCCCTACACTAATACCTAAACCTCACCTCGAGTTACTAGGTAGGCCTACCATAGGGAGAAGACATTATGGCTAGTCTCTCTCTCTCTCTCTCTCTCTCACTCACTCACACACACACACACACACATACCCCCACCCACCCCCTGGGAGCTTCAGATCAACTAAAACAGGCCTTGCAGGAGACATCACAAAATGCAATAAAACCTACGTGTAGTTAAAATCAGCATTAAGTCTGTGCAATAGCACTTCACAGACAGGCAAACCCAGACTACTCCTGTTTTTCAAATTTGCATAGCACCATATATTTTGGTGCTATCACATGCAAAATTGCCGTAGTGCATTTTGATAAATGACCCAAGTTTTGTACCTGAGGCAATGGAGGGTAAAGTGACTTGAAACCTGGTCTCCTGGGTTTGTATCCCACTGTTCTAACCACTAGGCTATTCCTCCTCCCCTGACAAAGGTAAACCAGTAGATGTGTTTATTTGGATTTTCAGAAGGCATTTGACAAAGTTCCACATGAGAAGCTTCTAAGAAAATTAAAAAGTCATAGGAGGCAATGTAATTTTGTGGATAGCAAGTTGGTTAAATGACAGGAAAAGGGGAGGATTAAATGGTCAGTTTTCACAGAGGAAAAAGGTAAACAGTGGAGAGCCTCAGGAATTTGTACTTGGACCGGTGCTTTTTAATATATTTATAAATGATATAGAAAGGGGGTATAACGAGTGAGATGATCAAATTTGCGGATGACACAAAATTATGCAGAGTAATTAAATCTCAAGAGGATTGTGATGAATTGCAAGAGATTCTTGCGAGACTGGAAGATGGCTTCCAAATGGCAGATAAACTTTAACGTGGACAAGTGCAAAGTAATGCATATAGGGAAAAATAACTTTTGCTGTAGTTGCACAATGTTAGGCTCTATCTTAGGAGTTACCACCCAGGAAAGAGATCTAGGTGTCATAGTGGATAATTCATTGAAATCATCAGCCCAGTGTGCTGTGGTGACCAAAAAAGCAAACAATGTTAGGAGTTATTAAGAAGGGAATGGAAAATAAAATGGAGGATATCATAATGCTTCTGTATTGCTCCATGGTCAGACCGCACCTTGAATACTGTGTGCAGTTCTGGTCACCACATCTCAAAAAGGATATCGCTGCACTGGAGAAAATGCAGAGAAGGGCGACCAAAATGATAAGGGTCAAGGAACGGCTGCCCTATGAGGAAAGGCTAAAGAAGTTAGGCTGTTGAGAAGAGACGACTGAGGGGGGATATGATAGAAGTCTACAAAATCATGAAAGGACTTGAATAAGTTAATGTAAATTGGTTTATTTATTTATTTAAAATCTTTTTTATACCGTCGTTAAGTTATATACCATCACAAAGGTTTACATATAGGCACGTATAGTCATGTAACAAACTGCATTGGGTAATACTTCTAGCAGAGTGCCAGTAAAGGTCCGGTTACATAGTTTCAATAATAAAGTATCTAGATGAATGTTATGAATCTTGTCCAATTATACGTGGAAAGATTTACTTTATATGTATACTCTTTGTACTGTATATTTTATTTACAATTAATGGTGAAATAGTAAACATAACAAAATTACGTGTTGTGTGTTGATGTTTTACTGCCTGCTTTAATTTTCCATTTCTCTGTTCTCTTTGTAAAACACTTGTTTGAAAAGCCAGGTTATTTACTCTCAGATAATAGAAGGACCAGGGGGTACTCCATGAAGTTTGCAAGTAGCTCATTTAAAACAAATTGAAAAAAAATATTTTTCACTCAGCGCATAGTTAAGCTCTGGAATTCATTGCCAGAGGAGGTGATTACAGCAGTTAGTGTAAATGGGTTTAAAAAAGGTTTGGATAAGTTCCTAGAGGATAAATCCATAAACTGTTATGATGGTAATTAATAAGCAATAATAGCTTGTGATCTATCTAATATTTGGGTAATTGCCAGGTACTTGTGACTTGGATTGGCCACTGTCGGAAACTGGATACTGGTCTTGATGGCCCTTTGGTCTGACCCAGTATGGCATTTCTAGTTCTCCATTTGTTCCTGCCTCACTCATTCTAGATGTTACATGACAGCCACTGACCTGATACATATGCAGGAGAGCATCAGGCCAGCTAATATCAATTAATGTCTCAGAGCATCTGGGTCAGAAGCAAGTGAGAATTGCTCCTGCTCTCTACCTACCTTTTCCACCACCTGATGGGATAGGCCGTGGGTGGTCCAGAGGTGGAGGAAGGATCTGATGGTATAGGGGTGGCTCAGAACTCATGGGTCACATCAATGTTCAGCATCCCTTGATGCTTCTGTAGGAGTCTTCAGCTGGGGAGGGGGGTTATGTGGCAGGTGAGGGGGAGGCTCATCTGGAGATTGCTCCTGCTGGGTATGCACTTGTGTTTCTGCTGAGGACAAGGAAGATGTCTTCTTGCTGGGGTTCAGTGGTTACCTTGGGTTGAGAATGACCTTTATAGAGAGTGGGGTTGTCAGGGATGAGACATCAGCAGGTGAGTTAGCCTGCCAATGCTCTCAAAACAATGTAACTAAACCTCTTGAGGTATAATTAATATTTTTTGACTCATGAATATTGCATTGAGGTATTTTAATATTAATGAGCTGATCAATATACATTTGCATGTGACATGGCCCCTTAATATTTTACCATCACTACAGGGATATTTTGGTATTAATGATAACACGAGGGCACACATTACCATTAATGTGTGCTAAATACCATTTTAATTCATGTTATAAATAAACATAGGTTTGTGCATTAAAGCACTAATTCACTTTAGTATATTGGCCCCTAAGTGATCAATCAGGGTCTGTACCACAAAGCATTATGAGGAGATATAAATTAAGCTAGCTCTGTGACAGAGTGTCAATATATAGCGAGTTGGACAGGAGAAGACTAAATGCCAGCTGTCACAGCCCCATTAAATTAATGTGGGTAAAATAGGTTTGTTTATTTAAGCTTTGCCATTACTTTAAAAAAAAAAAAAGAATTTGGAGAAAGTAAATTAGTACTCTATCTGAATGGAAATTTCTAGATTCCGTTATTAAAATCATCAGAAACACCTCCCTCCTTCCAAAAAAAAAGTTCCCCCCCACAATTTTAACCTTTATCTGAAATTAGATTTCTGCTGGCAAACTATGGGAAAGAGAAAATAATGCATCATGTAACCACCACGCAAGACAAATCACTCCCAATCACTCATTTTCTCACTTTGCCCTCTAATACAGAGAAGATGAGCAGGCACAGTAGCTGCCCACCATTTTAACAGAGATGGGGGAAGAGTCAGGAGTATATGAAAGGAGAGAGGCAAATGCTTGTGTGCAAGTAACATTTGTTTCCCATAAAAATTAATTAGAAATCAGGAGTGGATATTATGAGGCCCATAACTTATCTGGCTAACTATGGTTGGCCCATACACCTGTCATAAACTAATCCAGCTAACCGCGGCTGCTGACTTTACAGGATAAATTTATCTGGATACATTGTCTAAGTAATGTAGTTCCTTAGCTGTTCTCTGCTTCCATATGAAAAAAATAGAGACAGGTCTCTTTCTAGTCCTATATTTTAAATTAACTGTTAGTAAATTGCTAGATTTCTCTACTATATACTGTAGTTCAGTTTTTTTCCCTGCTTTTTACTCTTATCATCCACCAGGAAAGAAAATCAGTATTCTTATCCCATTGCTCACTCTTTCAGCAGACTAATCAAATGGAAAGAAACTGATCTTCCTGTGCTGCACAATTCTTAGGTTAACCTCTCATGAAAATTGCATATATTACACTATGGTGTTAAAATGCCAAAAAAATATATTTCGGTATGCTGAGCAACATTTTATTAAAGCAAGCGTACGTTCAAATTCCCATAGCCTCATCCTCTTTCTACCTCAAAGTTCTCCCTTTCCTCTTATTTCTTCCCCTGCACTTCATCCAGGCTGGAAAAAGGGAGCTGGAGGCAGAAGACATGTCAGGAGCACATCACCTTTCCATTTCATGATATCACACGTACTTTGTTCCAGTTTATTTTAATATTAGCATCATGTGAATATAAAAAGATGTTCTTCTATCAGCTCCTACAAGCTAGGGTTACCAGTTGGCTCCATTATTTATTTATTTTATTTATTTATTTCTTTTGTATACCGACATTCGATCGAGATATCACATCGGTTTCCAGATAACAGGTTGAATAGAGCCGGAACTGCCCTATTTTTACATTGTAACAAGATAACAGTTGATTAAACAATTAATATAAGGAACATTGTAACATATGGATAAAATTAAAATTAAATATTAAATGTGGGTATATAGAAGTGGCATATAGCCTATATACAATATGTACAATATTGTATATAGGCTATATACAACATTATTTCAGGACATCATCCATTACTAGTTTTACCCCATTGCATGCAGGGACTTGTAGTTCTGACTTTTCCATAAATAAAGCAGGATTACAAGTCCATGGAGATAGTAGGGTAAAATCAAACACTAAAATCCATTGTACCTGAAGACTGGAGGATAGCTAATGTAACCCCAATATTTAAAAAGGGCTCCAGGGGCGATCTGGGAAACTACAAACCAGTTAGCCTGACTTCAGTCCCAGGAAAAATAGTGGAAAGTGTTCTAAACATCAAAATCACAGAACATATAGAAAGGCATGGTTTAATGGAACAAAGTCAGCATGGCTTTACCCAAGGCAAGTCTTGCCTCACAAATCTGCTTCACTTTTTTGAAGGAGTTAATAAACATATAGATAAAGGTGAACTGGTAGATGTAGTATATTTGGATTTTCAGAAGGCGTTTGACAAAGTTCCTCATGAGAGGCTTCTAGGAAAAGTAAAAAGTCATGGGATAGGTGGCAATGTCCTTACGTGGATTAAAAACTGGCTAAAGACAGGAAACACAGAGTAGGATTAAATGGACAATTTTCTCAGTAGAAGGGAGAGGGCAGTGGAGTGCCTCAGGGATCTGTATTGGGACCTGTACTTTTCAATCTATATAAATAAAAATGTTAAATAGTTTGGATAAAATCGCTAATCTCAGAACCACTGAACCGATTGCTTTCAAATTTGGACACAACCTTCATTTCACATACAGGAAGGTTCTTCTGTACTTACTTTACAGATATGTCACACATGTGACAGGTAAAATAGGTTTAAATTTTTTTTCCAGAAAACAGCGACATCTGCTGGACGTAAGCGCCATCTGTTACACCTTACACTAACACGCGCTACACTAATCATTTCGCCAGTCCAGGTCCACATTTCACTTCCATTTTAACACATTCGCGCACTTTTTTCGCCAGAAGATAACTATTTCCTTTACAGATAAAATACACACACCACCCTCCTCACACCCCCCACACACATGCTAAATTGATTTACTTCCCAGGCCCTCACAACACACACAAAACCTGACAGAAGTCCGGGAGGCTCCAGCGGGGGGCCAGGACAGGTCCAGGACACATCTCCTGCACTACAGCCATCGGCTGCCAGCAATCAACATGGCGCCGTTGGCCCTTTCCCTTACTATGCCACTCGGGGACACCAATGGCGGCAGTAGTCCATAAGACATAGTAAGGGCGAGGGCCCCTCGGCGCCATTTTCAGGACTGGCAGCGCTTACTATGTTAGAGGACCTACCTCTGCCATTGCTCCACCCCAATGACATAGGGCAAAGGGCCGTCAGAACCCGTTTCAGTGCTCGCAGCCGACGGACCAACCAAAATAGCCCTCCCCAGACCACAAAACAAATTTGGAAGTGCAAATATGGTTAGGCACTTCCCTATTTGGCTACATAACGTGCACAGATGCCCAGGGACAGACCACATGTAGCACCAACAATTTTAATTTCCCAGGTCTTGGGAGGGGGCAGGAGGGTGGGTTTTTTTTTAATTTAAAGGGTTGGGATTGGGGGGGGGGGGGTTGGGGTGGGGGGTTCCCACAAAAATAGAAAGACAAAGGTTTTCTGATCTGAAGGGTAGGGAGTAGGCGGGGGGAGGTGACAATGAGGGGAAGGAGAATGAGGGGAGAGGTGAGTGTGAGGGGAGACAGTTGGAGTGGGGACAGGGGAGGGAAGGGGGGGTGAGTGACCAAGGGGGAGGAGGATGAGTGACTGAGGTAAATGAGCAAGGGGAAGGGGGAGGGAGGGTAAAGAACCTGACTCTGCCACTGCAACGTGTGGCCGGGTACCGCTAGTATATTTATAAATGATCTGGAAAGAAATATGACAAGTGAGGTAATCAAATTTGCAGATGATACAAAATTTTTCAGAGTAGTTAAATCACAAGCAGATTGTGATAAATTGCAGGAAGACCTTCTGAGACTGGAAAATTGGGCATCCAAATGGCTGATGAAATTTAATGTGGATAAGTGCAAGGTGATGCATATAGGGAAAAATAACCCATAGTATAGTTACACAATGTTAGGTTCCATATTAGGTGCTACAACCCAAGAAACAGATCTAGGCGTCATAGTGGATAACACATTGAAATCCTTGGTTCAGTGTGCTGCAGCAGTCAAAAAAGCAAACAGAATGTTGGGAATTATTAGAAAGGGAATGGTGAATAAAACGGAAAATGTCATAATGCCTCTGTATCGCTCCATGGTGAGACTGCACCTTGATTACTGTGTACAATTCTGGTCGCCACATCTCACAAAATATATAATTGCGATGGAGAAGGTACAGAGAAGGGCGGCCAAAATGATTAAGGGAATGGAACAGCTCCCCTGTGAGGAAAGGCTAAAGAGGTTAGGACTTTTCAGCTTGGAGAAGAGACAGCTGAGGGGGATATGATAGAGGTGTCTAAAATCATGCAAGGTCTAGAACGGGTTAATGTGAATCAGTTATTTACTCTTTTGGAAAATAGAAAGACTAGGGGGCACTCAATGAAGTTATCATGTAGCACATTTAAAACTAATCAGAGAAAGTTCTTTTTCACTCATCGCACAATAAAGCTCTGGAATTTGTTGCCAGAGGATGTGGTTAGTGCAATTAGTGTAGCTGTGTTTAAAAAAGGATTGGATAAGTTCTTGGAGGAGAAGTCCATTACCTGCTATTAAGTGGACTTGGAAAATAGTAGGGATGTGAATCGTTTTAGGACAATTAAAATTATCGTCCGATAATTTTAATATCGTCTTAAACCGTTATGGAACACAATACAATAGAGATTCTAACGATTTATCGTTATAAATCGTTAGAATCGTGAGCCGGCACACTAAAACCCCCTAAAACCCACCCCCGACCCTTTAAATTAAATCCCCCACCCTCCCGAACCCCCCCCAAATGACTTAAATAACCTGCGGGTCCAGCGGCGGTCCGGAACGGGCTCCTGCTCCTGAATCTTGTTGTCTTCAGCCGGCGCCATTTTCCAAAATGGCGCCGAAAAATGGCGGCGGCCATAGACGAACACGATTGGACGGCAGGAGGTCCTTCCGGACCCCCGCTGGACTTTTGGCAAGTCTCGTGGGGGTCAGGAGGCCCCCCACAAGCTGGCCAAAAGTTCCTGGAGGTCCAGCGGGGGTCAGGGAGCGATTTCCCGCCGCGAATCGTTTTCATACGGAAAATGGCGCCGGCAGGAGATCGACTGCAGGAGGTTGTTCAGCGAGGCGCCGGAACCCTCGCTGAACGACCTCCTGCAGTCGATCTCCTGCCGGCGCCATTTTCCGTACGAAAACGATTCGCGGCGGGAAATCGCTCCCTGACCCCCGCTGGACCTCCAGGAACTTTTGGCCAGCTTGTGGGGGGCCTCCTGACCCCCACGAGACTTGCCAAAAGTCCAGCAGGGGTCCGGAAGGACCTCCTGCCGTCCAATCGTGTTCGTCTATGGCCGCCGCCATTTTTCGGCGCCATTTTGGAAAATGGCGCCGGCTGAAGACAACAAGATTCAGGAGCAGGAGCCCGTTCCGGACCGCTGCCGTTCCGGACCGCCGCTGGACCCTCAGGTTATTTAAGTCATTTGGGGGGGGGGGTTCGGGAGGGTGGGGGATTTAATTTAAAGGGTCGGGGGGTGGGTTTAGCGGGTTTTAATGTGCCGGTTTTGCGATTTTTCGATTTTTCACGATTTTTCACGATATTTTACCCCCCCAAACGGCAACAATACGATTCCCTCCCCCTCCCAGCCGAAATCGATCGTTAAGACGATCGAGGACACGATTCACATCCCTAGAAAATAGCCACTGCTATTACTAGCAACAGTAACATCGAATAGACTTAGTTTTTGGGTACTTGCCAGGTTCTTATGTCCTGGATTGGCCACTGTTGGAAACAGGATACTGGGCTTGATGGACCCTTGGTCTGACCCAGCATGGCATGCTCTTATGTTTTTATGTTAATATGGCAAAACAACCTCATATGCTGAACCACACTAAAACACAAACACAATCACGAGGGAATCAATTACTATAAAATGGGAATAGTATCAGAGTAAATGTGCTCTTACTAATGTAATCCACAGGCTCTTGCCTGCAATGGGCTACAATCAGCATCATGTTTGAGCACTGTATTCATGTCATTTACTTCTCCCCAACCCTAAAAATGTAATCTTTATTCTTCCATATAAATTGTCAACAAAAAGTCTTTTATCAGATTACTTATCTTTTTTTGTTATTTCATTGCCCTAACGTCAACTTTTTAACCACAGTGCTCTGCTTCTTCCATAACCTGCTGCGGTTCTTATGTTCCAAAACCCAGCATTGCAAATGTTTCGGCATTAAGATATGCCTTCTTCAGGGGAACAACGTAACTCCTCACTCACGGCCAACTCTGCTCGACATCGCAGCAAACCATTTGCTAGCACACTGGATGTTAACACAAAGTTTAATATCCATGCCAGCTGCCAGAAAATCCCCCCATCTCATCAGCTGAAAATAAAAGAGCTGGTCAGCAGGACAGCCTGCAGCCCATGAAGATCCTGCCCATCCTCACCCACAGGAATGATGCATCATCCCCACTGGGGCAAACCTCTTGATCCCCCCCCCCAAGAAGAACATTCCCCTCCCCCTGAAGAATGACAGATCCCTCCTGCAAGAACAACAAAGCCTCCTCTGGAACAACCATTTCCTGATCCCCCCCCCCCCCCCAAGAAAAAAATGATAAAGCTGCCTCGAGGGACTACCTAAGTTCCCCCATCAGTCCTCTTCAAAATGGCCACCACCTTGGGGCACTTCAGTAGGTAAGAAGCAAAGTGAAGGGCTGATAGGTTGTGTAACAATAAACTCGACAGCAGTGTCATCAGGAGGACTGCCAGAGAAGAAAGGAAGCACCTCCAGAATCGTAGGTGCCCATTCTGGTGGGCAGTCCTCAGAGAGGACTTTTTCCTTCTTACGGGTGGAAGGGAATGGGAGGAGGGGGCCGCACACCAGTCGAGGGAGAGGGTGCTGGCATGTTCTTTATGGGGGACTTTAGAAAGCAAGATAACTGGCTCTTTCACTTTAGGTTACTTTGCATTCGGGCCTTTTCTGGCAGCAAGGCCAATAAAAAAGTAACACTTGGTCTGAGACAGGTGCTGGTCAGCATACCATGCTCTTTTTTGTAAGCTCAGTAGAGCATTATTTGCATATGATAATCCCTTTTACATGCAGGTTTGTGCTATTAGACAGGACATATTAAAGTACTGGGGGACCATTTTGACATGCGTGTTAACAGGGGTAGATTTTAAAACAAGCACCTGCCGATTTTATAATATGCTTGTCGCCACACGCATGTTGTAAAATACGATGCCTGTATGCACATGTGCGCCCGATTTTGTATCGGTGCGCACATGAGCTCGCAGGTGCCCACTCGTGTGCGCGGGGGGGGGATTTTGTAAAGTACACATGGCGACGCGATCGGGCCTTTGCCCAGTTCCTTCCCAGTCCTTCCCAGTTCCCTACCCTAACCTTCTCCTTTTCCCCTCTCTACCCCGACCCCTAAAAGTACCCTACCTATCCTTTTTTTTGTTTTTTTAACTTACTTCCTCCTTGGAGTAGAAGTAAGTTGTGTCTGCCCACTGGCTGTCCTGGCCAGTCCCCGCCCACACCCTGCCCCTGGTCCACCCCTTTTTAATGGCCCAGCATTTCTGCGCATAGCAGGAGATACACACGTGGCCGGGCCATTTTTAAAATGCGCATGGCACACGCACAGCCCAGCCATGCACGTATCTCCCGGTATTTGCGGGCGCCAGCAAATAAAAATGTACCCGTTGTTGCAGAACATGCTATTTTCAGCACACACAAAACAGCCTTAAAGTGCATGCTAATCTTCACGGCATGGGCCCAATTTTAGTTTTGTTTTTTTTTTTAAATTTTATTTTTATTCAATTTTCAAAATGTTATAACATTACATTATAAATTGAATACAGGTATTTAAAGTAAATACAAGATAAAGAAAGTGCTTCACTTCCTAGTGTATATTTTACCTGCTATCTATTGTAAGAAATACACGAGCTAAAAAAGAAAATCTAGCGCTTTAACCATCTGGTATAAGCTATACCTCTTATTCAAGGAAAATAAAGGGAGTTCCACTGCGTTATACTACATACATGCTTCTATTAATCTGTGCTACTTGGGGTATGGGAGCTCAAGAACTTCTGGAGCTGAGATACTTCATAAAAAACATATTTATGATTTAAGAAAAAAAATCTCACAGCGACACGGAAACTTCACAATCATTCTCGCAGCAATTGCTTCTACCTCAGATCTAAGACTCAACAAACTTTTCCTTCTAGACTGAGTTGACCTAGATAGGTCCGGATATATCCAGATCTTTTGTCCCAAAAATAATTGCAATCGCTGTTTCAAGAACAGCCTTAAAACTGCATCCCAGTCAGATATAAAAACAAAGGACACTAAAAGAGTGGCCCTTGTTTTAATTTCAGTATCCAGTGATATCTCTAAAACTTCAGAGGCACCAATTGATTCATTAGTTATTTCTTGTTCTACATTATCACCCGGTACAGTTTTTATAGGCAAATAATACATTTTTAAGATTACTGGCAAATTTTTCACTCGCATCTTCAGAACATTAGTTAGATATCTATTAAACATCTCTTTGGCTGACGTGAACCTAATCATTGGAAAATTCAGAACCCTGAGATTCAAGTATTTTATAGAGTTTTCCAAGTATTCAATTTTCTTATCATATTTTTGTTGGAACGCCTCCACTTGTTCTAATCGTTTTTCAGTTTTTATTATACTTGCTTTATTCAGGGTTACTGAATTCTCCGGGCTAGAAAAACCTCTGCTGTGTTTTACTAATGTTTTGAGATAGGTTCACAATTGCTTTCTCTAGGGACTTTACTGCTGACCAAAGGTGCCCCTATGGTAACCTCAGGACTTTCAGAAGGAAGAATTATATTCAGCTCCTGTTTGAGCTCTCCCTCCCCCCAAACAGATTGCTCTCCACTCATTCCTGCAACCATTTGAGTAAAGGCCCAATTTTAGTTTTAACCGACCTGTTAGCAAACCATTTGAATGCTTTTGAGGACCTGAGCTCCACCAATTTCTTATTTATTTATTTATTTATTTGCGGGTTTTTTCTATACCGGCATTCATGGTTAGAAACCACATCATGCCGGTTTACAGGTAACAAGGGGTGAGAACAGAAAACGGAACATAAACAAGTGCAGGGAGATCAAAAGTTACATTACAACAAGGGTCTTAAACTTGGAGGAGAGATAAGAATAAGAGAGCCGAACAGAAAGGATTACATTATTTACATTATATACATTATACTGTGGAGTATAGTTTACTATCTCTTATAAATTGCTATCATTTAGTTCGGATCTGGGAAGGCTTGTTTGTTATTTGAAGTAGTGCAATGGATGACAACTACTAGGAACACCTCCATCCTTGCAGATCTACCTCGCACTGGCGATATGTAATTTGCTTGCAATACCTATTATAGATTACACCAATTTCACGTAACACAAATTTTACTGAACCGGATGCATCAGTGATGAAGCAGTAAATTACTTTTTGCTCTCTGGGTCCAAATCTAATTATTTACTGTACAGAGAATTTTCAAGAAGAGATGACAGAAAATGGTGAAATTGTTTTTATCAGTTAAGTACTTTGTAATTATGCACACTTTCACTCTATATTACTATTATCCATCATTTCTATAGCACTACCAGATGTATGTAGCACTATAGAAAGGATACTGTGAGGCAGTGACAGGTAACAGACAGCTTTGATAGTCTCCCTGTACCTCTGTGCTCCCCTCAGCCACAAAGAATTGACCAGGAGAGTTTCTGCAATAAAAAGATCAAAGTTTATTTGTATTACAATAACGTTTACCTGAGTTCGACTATTTCTGCTACCCTTTCTTTTTCTTTTTAGCCTTATGCCCTATCATGTCCAAAGGAATGGGGGTAAAATGTCCATTAGTCACTACAGTACTACGAAATCCATCAGTGATATGTGTTGTAGATTCAGCATTCTGCATACTTCTGAAGTCTGCACCCTGTGCTGAATTGCTAACAGCTTTGTGTTGCAGAGGTGCCTCAGGTTCCATTTGTTAAGTGCTGCAATGGGCCAGTGATGGGCTCAGCCTGTGTCTTGCCCTCTTGTTCCTCTTCATATGAAGTGTGCCTGACGCACAAGGCAGGAAGCATCCCCACCAGAAGATGCAACAGTTGCTGCCGGTACCCGGCTGGGTACACAACTCTTGCAGCCCAGGTGAGAATGGAAGGATTGCTTGAATGTGCTGAATGTAATGGCCCCGGCCAGCTTGTCCAGCTATCATGGGGAAAAAAAGTGAGATGGCAACTCGCCAGCGTGAGTCAGACAAAAGACGCCTGGCAGAACCTGCTGCGGCCTTTTTTAAACCATTGACTGCCTTGCCTCCTGCAATTCTCTCATGCTATGTGGCCCAAGGCACCGAGGCAGGAATTTTCCCACCTTGTCTGCATCACCTAGGCCAGGGGAAATGGGGAAGGAAGGGAAGGAAGAGAAACCACATGGATTCCACGGTACTTGTGGCTCCTGTGCACAGGATCTTGTAAGTATATGACCCACCAGAGAAATAAAATACTAATAAGTAGCAGACAACAAGTTCCCACTTAGATGATGGTCATTTTGGCCAATTAAGGACACACGTAAAAATGAGCGACGCACACATTTCTCATGTTCACAAAAAATGCTCATTAGTGCTACTTTCACATTTCACAGCATTTTAAGGTCATTTTTAAAGAGTTACGTGGGGTTGCATACATAAAATTAACATATATGCCCATACGTAGCATGTATATGCATGCGTCCTACTTTATAAACCTCAGGAGTATTACACACACTTGCAGAGTTGCACGTAAATGTTAGATAAAAAAAGAAGGGATGGTTTACGGGTGTTCTGTGTAGGGTTCAGAAGTGTGTGCACAAGTTGCTATTTTCTAAGTTGTATACGTGCATACATTACTGAACTTGTCTGTGCACTACTGCACCTGCTAATTGACTTGCACAATTGAAATTGGACTTGTCTTTTGTTTGTAGTTTTTGGGTGAACTCTTGCTGGAGGGTCCAGGTAAACAGAGGAAGGTCTGAGGAAATGGTTTCAAGTATGCACACAAGTATTTTCAGAAGCAAAATATGCACATACTTTATATAATGCCTGCTTCTTTGTTTAATTCTGGCTTATTATAATTATTACATGCGTGAAGTATGAGTATGTTTGTAAAATAGGTAGAGAAATATGTTCCTGCATTACAAATATTAGGGATGTGCAGAGCAAAAGTTTATGTTCATAAGTCCATAAGTCAAAAGGGGGGGTCAATTTCGGTCAATATGGAAATATGGAGAATTCCATAAGTTGAGTCTATGTCCATACGTGCAAATAAAAATTTAAACCCCTCACCCTCCTTAATCCCCCCCCCCCCCCAAGACTTACCAAAACTCCCTGGTGGTACAGCAGGGAGTCAGGATGCCATTTCTGATCTCCTTTGCGAGGAGCACGTGACGTCGGCGTCACGTCGGAGTGACGAGGCGTCACGTGATTCCCCGCGCGTTTGCTCCGGGACCCTCGTTGCACCCAAAAGGAACTTTTGGCCAGCTTTGGGGGGGGGTCAGGAGGCCCCCCCAAGCGATTTCCAACGGGGTCAGGAGGCCCCCCCAAGCTGGCCAAAAGTTCCGTTTGTGCCCAACGAGGGGTCAGGGAGCGGAACCGCGGTGGACCATGTGACGGCCGCGTCACTCCGACGTGACGCGGACGTCACGTGGTCCTCGCAAAGGAATAGAGGAATGGCTTCCTGACTCCCCGCTGGACCACCAGGGAATTTTGGTAAGTCTTGGGGGGGGGGGATTAAGGAGGGTGAGGGGTTTAAATTTTTATTTAGGGAACCGGTGCACGTATGGACATAGACTCAACTTATGGAATTCTCCATATGTCCATATTGACCGAAATTGACCCCCCTTTTCGACTTATGGACTTATGAACATAAACTTTTTGTCTGCACATCTCTACTGTGCAGTGTGCACAAGGCTGGAGTCTGCACCTTCTAAAGGAGGGAAGCCGATAAAGCATTTGGGGACAGAATTAAATATGTATACCATGGAGGAAAGGAGAGAAAGGAGTGAGGTGGTAGAAACATTTAAATAGCTCCTAGCAATAAGTTCACTAAAGGAGATCCTCTTTAAATGAGGTGGCAGCTCTGGAATGAGGGGGTCATGGGATAAGTGTGACAAGGGGGAGACTCAGGATTAATCTAAAGAAATATTAATGTACAGAAAGGACGGAGTGCATGAAGAACCTCCTTGTGGAAGTGGCTGAAATAAGGACTATATCGGAATTCAAGGAAACACAGACTAAGCACTTACCATCTCTGAGGGAGAGGAAGAGACCATAAAATTAAGCAGGAGATGTGACTGGGCAGATCAGATGACTCATTTTGTCTCTATCTGCCATCAGGTTCTGTTTCTATACTTGTGTCTGCTATGATGCTATGTTATAGCAGTAGCTAGAAGTGGTACACACAGTCATGTCTTGGTCACACAAGCTAATGATGATGCCCTTCCTTCATACAAAATACCTGGTGATAGGGATGTGAATCGTTTTTTGACGATTTAAAATATCGTCCGATATATTTTAAATCGTCAAAAATCGTAAGGGCCACGATACAATAACAATTCCCCCGATTTATCGTTAAAAAATCGTAAATCGGGGGAAGGGGGAGGGGAAGGGCGGGAAAACTGGCACTCTAAAACACCCTAAAACCCACCCCGACCCTTTAAATTAAATTCCCCACCCTCCCGAACCCCCCCAACATGCCTTAAATTACCTGGGGGTCCAGTGGGGGTCCGGAACGGCCTCCTGAAATCGAATCGTGTTGTCTTCAGCTGGCGCCATTTTGCGCCGCCATTTTGCAAAATGGCGGCGCAAAATGGCACCGGCCATAGACCAACACGATTCGACTGCAGGAGGTCGTTCTGGACCCCCGCTGGACTTTTGGCAAGTCTTGTGGGGGTCAGGAGGCCCCCCCAAGCTGGCCAAAAGTCCCTGGGGGTCCAGCGGGGGTCCGGGAGCGATCTCCTGCCGCAAATCGTTTTTCCGTACGGAAAATGGCGCCGGCCATACGCGTATGGCCGGCGCCATTTTCCCAGGGACTTTTGGCCAGCTTGGGGGGGCCTCCTGACCCCCACAAGACTTGCCAAAAGTCCAGCGGGGGTCCGGAACGACCTCCTGCAGTCGAATCGTGTTGGTCTATGGCCGGCGCCATTTTGCACCGCCATTTTGCAAAATGGCGGCGCAAAATGGTGCCGGCTGAAGACAACACGATTCGATTTCAGGAGGCCGTTCCGGACCCCCGCTGGACCCCCAGGTAATGTAAGGCATTTTGGGGGGGTTCGGGAGGGTGGGGGATTTAATTTAAAGGGTCGGGGTGGGTTTTAGGGTGTTTTAGTGTGCTGGCTCACGATTTTAACGATTTTCACGATAGTTTAAACACCCAAACGGCAACGATACGATTCCCTCCCCCTCCCAGCCGAAATCGATCGTTAAGACGATCGAGGACACGATTCACATCTCTACCTGGTGATAGATGCGGTGTCCATAATTCCTTGGTTATCTATGGTGCTCAAATATTGAGGCAGACTTCTTGGCATAATGTGTGGATGGGGTCCTTGGGAAGCAATTTTGCTGAGCAAATCTGAAAGAGAATGAGTTCTTGTGTAGTGTTGAAAGGGAAGTGTGATTAAACAACTGAAGTGTTGTGTCTTGCTTGTTATATGTTTGCAAATGTTCATTCTCGCTCTGACTCAACACCAGTCCTATATCCAATGTCTGATTTATGTCCTTCATTAATCCACCAAGACAGTCAGTGAGTATACACAGAGAGTCTTCAGAAACCACTTACACTTTCTACTTCTCACTCAGACAAAGTGTGAAATGTTTATGAGACTCTTGTGTTTTTGTCTTAGGTGAGCATATATGAGAAAGTTCTATAACTCCTATAAAAAAATTCCTTGTTTCCTTTTAAATATAAAAATATTTTTGAGGAAAATAAATGAAAGATTGCTATTCTCTTTTTATCTTATGGAGTAATCTTGCATAAATATTTTTAAGTGTATATAAACAATATCACGATTGCTGTGTGGGTAAGCAGTTTTGGCTTTCATTTCAGCTGGCATAATTGTTGCACTTTTCCTCCTAATTTCAGATGCTGGTGACATCAGGAGAGCAACGCTGCATATCGAGAAAGGGATAAATTAGGTTATAATTTCTGTAATGAAGCTGGTAATGCATTATACAATGCCAAGCAAGGGCTGGTTTCAAAACTTGCATAAAGAGAGGTGGGTTTGGTTTTCCTGAAAATTATATGTTTTCTGAGCCACATTTTATTAAAAAAATTATGATCCAATAATTTCTATTTGCCAAAATCACTGAAAATCCTTTGGATACAAATTTCTAGGGATGTGCAGCAGGTACGGATATGTTCAATTTGGTATTCGTATTTGTCAGGACCCAAATCCATTACATCCGTTTCCATTACTTTCGTTTCCCATTAAAGTTAAAAAAAACAAACCCCATCCCAACCCTTTAAATTTAATTAACTACAACCCCCCACCCTCCTGATCCCCCCAAGACTTGCCAAAAGTCCCTGGTGGTCCAGTGGGGGTCCTGGAGCATTCTCCTGCACTTGGGCTGTCGGCTGCCGGTATTCAAAGTGGCACCGATAGCCTTTGCCCTTACTATGTCACGGGGGCTACCGGTGCCCTTGGTCGGCCCCGTCACATGGTAGGAGCATACATGTGACAGGGGCCGACCAAGGACACATGGTAGGAGCATACCATGTGACAGGGGCCGACCAAGGGCACCGGTAGCTCCCGTGACATAGTAAGGGCAAAGGCTATTGGCGCCATTTTGAATATCGGCAGCCAACGGCCCGAGTGCAAGAGATTGTTCCAGGACCCCCACTGGACCACTAGGGACTTTTGGCAAGTCTTGGGGGGGGTCAGGAGGGTCGGGGTTTTATTCAATAGTGATACATTGCATTTGTGGGTGTTCACCATACGTTTCAGAACCCCACAAATGCAATATATAGGGACCTATATGTTGCAGATTGCACATTCGTTCAAAACGAATGCACATCCCTACAAATTTCTCCAATTGTTGATTTTTAGGTAAATCTCAACCAATGACCATTACTCACAGAAGACTTTATTTTGGAGTAGCAAACTGTTAAACCATTTCCTAAATTAATTAGCATTGCAATATTTTTCAGTGGAAGAATTAACATAAAAAAAAAAGTTTTATTGTGGTATCAAGTCTATGAGTGTGTGAAATCCTACTCCTTTTAATGTTGAGCCCTACTTTCAAAACTGTTCGAATTACTCCATTTGTTCACATAAGTGGGCAGGTGGAGATTTATGCTAGTGGCCACAGATTTTATAAAATTCAGCATATTTCTACCCCCAAAGTATGTGCATTATTTTGGAACATACATACATATGTAATGCAGGAACACATACTTTCTCTATCCATTTTATAAAATTACACTCATACATTTTATGCACATAATAATTATTAGGGGTGGGAAGGGGGTAAATTTCATTTAGTTTCATTTTTGGGAAAGCATTTTCCCCATGAATTTCATTTCGTGTAATGTTTATTACATTTCTTTAGAATAAAAAAATGAAAAACGGTGAAAAACCCCTTCCTAAAAATAGTAAAAAACAAACAAACAAAAAAAAAAGAATAGAAACAGGGCATTCCTGAGTCCACATGTTCCTCCCTACCTATCCCTACCACCCGGAAAAATGCTGGAGCCAGGATCCTCCCCAGCCCCCACTTACCCAGTCTGGGGGTGATCCATAGATGAGGCCTAGGCCCCGGCCCAAGCCACCGCAACATCTGTCTAGAACCTATGCAAGGCCCAGGCTTGAAGACTGGGTCCCGATAACTGGGCCTAGGCCTTGGCCAGGACCTGACTCAGGTCCAATGCTGCGACCTGGCCCGAAGGCCAGGTCCATACACAGGAGCCTCAGGCCCATGCCCAAAGCCTTGGCCCAGCCTGAAGGTCGGGTTCTGATGCCAAAGCTTCGGCCCCACCCAGGCCTGATGCCCAGTCCAGCCTCGGAGCTCCTCTTTGGCATCTTCTTCACCAACTGACAATCCACTGGGGTCATTGTACCAGAGTTAACTCCAGCGCAACCACACCATTGGAGGGTGCCATTTTGATGCCCTCAGTGGAGGGCCCTCAGTGGATGCCCTCAGTGGAGGGCATCAAAATGGTGCCCTCCACTGAGGAGGATATGCCAGTTAATTAACGCCGGTACAATGGAGGAGAAGTCCATTAACTGCTATTAATCAAGTTAATTTAGGGGCGCGCGGGGTACATTTGTGCGTGCATGCATGTTATAAAATCCGGGGTTGGCACGCACAAAGGGGTGCACACTTGTGCACCTTGCGCGCACCAAGCCCTAGGGGAGGCCAGATGGCTTTCCCCATTCCCCGTTCCCTCCGAGCTATTTATGCAAAATAGGCTCAGCGCGCGCAGGGGTAGGTTTTAAAGGGTTACACTCTTAACCATTTGAAAATCTACCCCTTAGGGAATAGCCACTGCTATTAATTGTATCAGTAGCATGGGATCTTCTTAGTGTTTGGGTTCTTGCCAGGTTCTTGTGGCCTGGTTTGGCCTCTGTTGGAAACAGGATGCTGGGCTTGACGGACCCTTCGTCTGACCCAGCATGGCAATTTCTTATGTTCTTAATGACCCCAGCAGACAGCACCAGTTGGTGCAGAAGACCCAAATAAAGAAGACACCAAAGAGGAGTTCCAAGGCCTGGTCTTGACCCTGGGTCAAGGCCCTGGTTTCGGGATCCATGCTCCAGGCCGGGCCACAGTGTTAGGCCTGTGCCTGGGCTCTGGCCTAGGCTAAGGCCCAAGCATTGGGAACCAGCCTCTGGGCCATGGCTCTGGCATCAGAACCCGACCTCCTGGCTGGGTTGCAACATCGAACCTGGACCGAAGCCAAGGCCCCAGCATCAGGACCGGACCAGGATGCGGCATCAGATTTGATAAGTGTGTGTATGGGGGGGGGGGGGGGGGGTTATTGGGAAATTTCTCAGGCCTGGCCCTTTCCTCTGTTCTCTGCTGACACCCTGGCATCATGCTTGGGTATAGCCCATGGCCCCTTCATCAGTTCGCAGCCTATGCCTAAGTGAGGCCCAGACTTTGGGCCGAGATACTGGAGTCATACTCAGGCGTAAGCCAGGACCCTACTTTGGTTCTCGGCCTACAACTTAGGTGAGGCCCTGAATTTGGGCCTACGCCCGACCAGCAACAATTTTTTTAAAATAGATTTTCAAAATGAAATGAGATTCCAACAACATTTTGTCAGAATTTAACTTGTTACATTTTGAAAACAATCCAAAATGAAATAGGAAATGAATGTCCATCCCTAATAATTATGACAATTTGCATGTAAAAATCCTGAATTAAATGTAGAGGCAATTATTTTATTAAGTATGTGAATACTTACTTATGTATGTACTTGGAATCACCAATTTACCAGTACCACCACCACCAGTTCACCTAGACCTTCACCAGTTCACCAAGACCCTCCAGCACATCTCTCTGAACCCCCACCAATTCACCCAGACTGCCAACCCAAAAACTGCAGAAAAAGACATATCCAATATCAATTGTGGGTGTTAATTAGCAGTTGTAAAAGTATGGACAATTTCGGTAATGTATGTACATTTATTTATTTAATTTATAATTTGCATCATCCAAACTAGCTGAGTATATACCAACACTGACAATAAAAACATAAAAATCAGTCATAATAGAAAACAGTTGAATAAAATGTAAAAATCTTTTTCATATACCTGCTTAAAAAGAGTAGTCTTTGAATGTTTTCTAAATATTTTAACTCTTACACCTTCCGTAAATTTATATCCACAGCATTCCACATCTCTGGACCCATTATAAAGAATGCTCTACTCTGAGTTTCCTGATAAATAAAAACTAGAAACATTTAACAAACTTTGGTCTGCTGAACATAGTGGACAAACAGTAATATATGCCTGAACCAGCTCCGCCAGCGGTTATCTCTCTATATGCACTGCCTTAAATAATAAAGTCAGCATTTTAAACCAAATTCTATCAACCATGTTAACCAATGCTATTGTTGCAAAAATGTTGATTTATGCTCATGATATTTAGTTCCTGTTATTACCCATGCTGCCCCATTTTGAACTAATTGTATCATCCTTAATTTTTTTGGCAAACTCATACAAAGGGTATTACAACAGTCAATTTTATTTATGACTACATAGAAACATAGAAATGACGGCAGAAAAAGACAAATCAGCCTATCCAGTCTGCCCAGTAATCTCCCACACATATTTTCCCATACTTATCAGTTTCACTGACCACAAAATTCAGGGCCCTGTTTGATTCAAATTTCCTGCCAACCCCTGCCATTGATGCAGAGAGTAATATTGGAATTGCATCAAAGGTGATCATAATGGTTAAGGGTAGTACCCACCGCATCAAGCAAGTTACCCTGATGCTTGTTTACCCAGACTGCACAGATCAATGCCTTGTTGGATGTTGTCTGAATGTAAATCCTCTTTTCCGCATTTCTCCCTGCTGTTGAAGCAGAGAGCAATGCTGTATATGCATTCAAAGTGAAGTATCAGGCTTAATTGGTTTAGGGTAGTAACCGCCGCAATAAGCAAGCTACCCCCACACTTATTGGTTTACCCAGACTGTGTAGTTCAGTCCTTGTTGGTTGTTCTGAATGCAAATTCTCTTTTCCATATTTCCCCTTGCTGTTGAAGCAGAGAGCAATGTTGGAGTTACATTAACCACGTGAAAGTTTATTGAGTAAGGGTAGTAACCTCCATTCCAGCAAGCCACCCCCATGGCTCTTCTCTTCATTCCAATCCTCTATCCTTTATGGATCCACAGTGTTTATCCCATGCCCCTTTGAAATCCTTCACAGTTTTAGTCTTCACCACTTCCTCCGGAAGGGCATTCCAGGCATCCACCACCCTCTCCGTGAAGTACTAAGGCCTAAACAAAAGTCTGGATATCCATACTGGATCAGCCTTAGCCACCATTTGTATATGAGGCTTTATTGATAATTTGGAATCTAATATTACCCCTAAGTTATAGACCACATGCACGTCAGGGATCACTACGTCTCCAAACCTTATTTCTACATTTCACTAACACAAACTTGTTGACAAATTTTTAACACACTGTTTGGTTTTTTGTACCTGTAAGACTAATCTGAATTTTCCTAACCAGGAGCATACCCAAACAATTATTAACTTGCCTTTCTAGAAGGCCACCATCTTAACTGCACCGTAGACAGATCTGCAAATCACCAGCATATATAAAACACCCAGGGTGCAACATAATCCCCCTATTGAATGCCAGTAAATATTAAAAAGAAAAAAAGATAAGGAAGACCCCCAAGATACCCCTTTTTTTGCCATACAGATGATTTTCTCAACCACTATTTATTGACTTCTATCAGTTAGAAAGGAAGAAAACCATTTTAAAACTGTAGCTGATATCCCTATTATTGTAAGTGCTGCAGTAGTAAGTCACGATCAACTGAATCGTAAGCCACAGATTTATCTAATTGAATTAACCAGATCAAGTTATTCCTATTCAGTTCACACATTGCAAATAGTCAATCAAGGACACCAGTAAATATTTAGTTCCACCATGTTTCCAGAAGCCCATTTAATAACAATTCAAAACATTATCTTCCAAATACTGATTCAATTGCAAGGCAACGCCTACTTCTCTACAATTTTTCTAACAGTTGAAAGATTTGAGATTGGAGAAAAATTGGCTTTTTCTAGTCCAGGAAAGAGGGATCCTTTAATATTGGATGAACTAGTGCATGTTTCAAAATATTTCCTACAACACCAATGATTTTTTTACAATCTGACATACTATAAAGTACATTTCATTTTCCAAACCACTAAAAATCCAAAAAAAGAAAGGATCAGTAGGGGAACTCACTGTTTTCAGCTGGACAGTTACCTTCGACACATCTCCCTTCTCCATCAATGTAAGGTATCTCAGATCTTAGTGCATACGCTATCTAAGTTCCCATTAACTGATGGCAGGGCTTTCTGGATTGTTAAAGCTAAAGGCACCTCCTCTATTTAGCACACATTCGGATTCCATACCATAGATTTCACCAGTGCAAAGAGTTCTTGCAGCTGCCTTAGGGGGTCATTTATCAAAATGCGCTAAGGTGTTTTCGCATGCGTTAAGGGCTTATCGCATGCGAAAAGCCCCGTTAACGCATGCCATAGGCCCTTAATGCATGCGAAAATGCCTTTAACGCATGCGATGCAAATCCAAAAAAGAGGTGGGAGTGGGCTGGGTTTGCCAGTCTGTGAAGTGCTATTGCACAGACTTAATGCTGATTTTAACTACACCTTTTTCAGTAGCGTTAAGCTGTGCGATAGCTTGTGTTATGGGGTGGTAAGGTGTTAGTGCATTTTGTGATGTCTCCTGAAAGGCCTGTTTTAGTAGGTTTGAAGCTCCTGGAGCACCAGCCGAGAGAGAGAGACACTAGCCATAATGTCCTCTCCCTAGATAGGTATTTGTATCCCTTTAGGAGGCCCAACTAGTAACTCGAGGTAAGGTTTAGGTATTAGTGTAGGGGGTTATGGCTAGGCGCTCTCTCTCTCTCGCTTTCCCTCACTCACCACCATTTTACACTCAGGGGCAATCTTTGCATATATCTGCAGCTGTTTAAACCAGTCACTTTTTATCCTTTCTACATAGGGACAGTAACTTCCAAAGCGACGCAAGGGCGCACATGTGTGTACATGTGTTGGCCCGCACCCAGAGATGTGGCCATTTTATAACATGCTTGCGTCTATGTGCACGTTATAAAATAGCCTGACTGCACGCAAATGTATGCTCAATTTTAAGTGGATGCGTGCCTGTCAGCACAAATGCCACTTCCTCCATGTAAGTGGTAGGAATTTAAAAAGCACGCACACAGACACCATTGCCCGTTTTACCAGTTTGTTCCAAGATTGCCCAGTTCCAAACTCCCCTTCCTTCCCACCTGTTAGCTCCTACCTTTAAAACCCCACTGAGCTGCCTAGGTTTTTATATTTTATAAGTTACGTCAACCATATCAGAAGTAAACTTATATGGTAGGGGATCCTGGTGTGCACCAATGCACACAATTATTTACATGCAAATTTTAGGTTAAAATCCTGGAATGCCCACGCCCTGTCCAGACCATGCTCTGCCCAATTAAAAAAAAAAATTCATTTGTGCATGCAGGGGCATGTGTGCACATATCTAGGCAGCTTTTAAAATCTGCGTGGCGCACACTGGCCAGACATATTCGCACATCCTCTGATGCACACATAGGGCTTTTAAAATTCACCTTTAAGAGTAGAAGAATCTATCTTGCTCCCATTCCTGTTTAAATTGAGAAATTTCTAACCTGGGGAGCACCTTTTTCATCTTTTTACCTACATTAACTCAGATCTTCCCTGTAATTGCATAATGATCTGCTCATAATACTGTAGTGACCTGCAAATATGATATTTGTTGCCTATAAATCTCCTCTGAACATAACATTAAATGAATAGTATGTCCTAATCTTTGTGTTGGGCCCTTTCATCAATTGCTGCACACCTAACGTAGCCATTAAATCCAGCTGTATATTAAAATCCACCAAAAAAATTATATTCTTTTTAGTCAATATTAAGTCATTAAAAACTGCAGTCTATGATCAACCCAAAAGGCAGGGGGAGGGGCATATATCACCCCAATTTGAATATTTAAAACCTCAGGTGGTAACTTTCAAAGGGGCGCGCGCAGGTGCACGTTGAGGCAAGTCGGCGCACGCACAAGGACGTGGCAATTTTATAACGTGTGCATGCTATAAAATACAATGGGTGCATGCACATGTATGCCCGATTTTAAATGTACATGCCCCCTAGCTGCATAAATCTTGTTTCTCCCGCACAAGGCAGGGTATTTTGTATCGGGCGGGTGCCCAAACCATTGCCAATTTCGTCAGTTCGTCCACCAGTTTGCCCAGTTAAGAACTAGGTCCTCTAAACCCCTCCCCCCCCCCCCAATTTAATAGCCCGCACTCCTCTCCAATTACCTCAGACCCTTTAAACCCAACAGAAATGGCTTTTTATTTTTAAAAGTTATGCCTCCTCCATAGCAGAAGTAAAGTCATGTGGCACTGGATAAGGGCGCGCACCGGGTACGTAAGAATTTGTGTGCACGTATTTTGACCACGCCCATGCCCTGCCCATTTTAGAATCTCAATGAGATGTGCCTGCAGCCCAAGAAGCTTTGAAAATGCGATGGACATGTGTAAGCCTGACTTGTGTGCGCATCCCCTAATTTAGGCGCATGCCTGGCTTTTAAAATTCATGTCTTAATAAGTAATGCCTCAACTCCTCCCCCCCTCACATAAAACAATCAGGGCCACATGAACCCTCAAACTTTCTTTATAAAATATTAAAAATCCTCAACCCCTTCTACCTTTTCTAATCTGACCTTGAAAAGAATAACCTGGAGGAGTCGTCAGGTTTAATAATACCAAATCGTCCTCAGGGTGCCATCATTCTATTATAAATAACATCTCTAAAAAGGTATTCAATAATACTGACAACATATAGACCTTTTTCCCTAACTGATTGGGCATTAATATAGCCAAATGGCAACTGAAAACCTCTGCCATTAAAACCTACATGTCTCTGTTTTATACCAATTTTAGGAGCCACCAAGCACCGTACATATTTCCTATCCAAAATCATAACACCTTCGTAACCCTCCGTAAACACCCTTCCCGGTCACTATTGGAATACCACAAACGTCTTCCACAAACCCACCTCTAACCCCCTGCAATACAATAAGCAAATAATCACAACAATTATACATTTTCATAACAAAATCTGAGTATAAATAAAATTACATGATCCACCACTCTCAAAAAAACCCCATAATATCAAACTGCTATACTACCATGCATGTGCCCATGAAGTGGCCTACCTACGGGTCAACCCTAATATGGTGGATGCTGGCGACGGTGGATGATGACACCACGAGGGGGCGGTCCTGCAGTCCTCAACTCTCCATGGAGCAACAGCAACCTCTTCAAAATCACTGGCAAGGTGAGCAGAACTACTGAGATGAAGAGTAAAGTACAGCACGCAGCACCCGGCAGAGCGTCCTTTTTTCTGCTGCTTACAAAATAGCAACTTTCATGCATACCGAACCCAACCCCAGAATGCCCCTAAACCATCCACTGCAAGTACACAAGTACTCTTCAGGTTTATAAAACATGTATGTGCTACCTACGCACTAAGGGGTAGAATTTTAAACCTGCGTGAGCGCGTCCATGTGCGCGCGCTACCCGGCGCGCGCACATGGACACGCGATTTTATAGCAGGCACGCGCATGTTATAAAATCAGGGGTTGGTGTGCGCAAGGGGAGGTCGCAATTGTGCACCTTGCGTGCGCCGAGCCCGCACCAGGCCGTGCTGCCTTCCCCAGTTCCCTTCCCCTACCTCCCCCACTCTTTCCCCCCTACCTTTCTCTTCTTGTTTTTTCTGTTATAAAACTTACTTCAGCATGGGGCTGAGGTAATTGCGCACGCCGGCCGACTGCCAGCGCGCATTCCCCAGCACAGCAGCCCTGTGGAGGCCTCTGGCCATGCTCCCGCCCACGGACCGCCCCCGGACTGCCCCTTTTTGCAAGCCCCGGGCTTACACGCGTCCTGGGGCTTTACGCATGTCGCCGGGCCTTTTGAAAATAGGCCCGGCATGCGTATGCCCAATTACGTGCATAACCCTTTGAAAATCCGGCCCTAAGGTAAATTTTAAGACCTGCAGGCGAATGCACACGTGCGCACGTTTGCCAGCATGCTCACATGGATGCGGCGATTTTATAACCTATACGTGTACATGCGCATCTATGCACGCGTACTATGAAATCTGCTATTCTCGTGTATATGTGTGCATTATTTTATATTGACACACACATAGGCGTGCAAATGCCACCTCACGCGCGTAAGTGGGGAGAATTTTAGTAGCTATGCGCACGACGCAATAGCCCTTTTCCAAGTTCACCCCAGTAAAGGAAGGACTACCCAATCCACCTAGCTCACTTGCCTCCCTTTTATGTTATTAGCCCCGATCCTTAAAACCCCGCTGACTAGCCTATTTTCTTTTGTTACATGACTTCCACGCCATCCATAGCAGAAGTAAAGTTACGTGGTAGGGAACCCTGGCGCACGCTTGTGCACGTAATTACTTATGTGCTGCCTGCATTTTACAGGCTCGGCTTGCCCATGACCAGCCAAGATCTCACCCATGCTACACACCTTTTTGCTTTTCATGATTTACGCACGTAGAGGGACATACACGCATACCCGCACAGGTTTTAAAATCTGCGCGCCGCACCAAGTCACGCGCATATCTCCTGGCTTCAAAGCATGTAGGGGTTTTAAAATTTACATGTGCTAATCTTATGCTCCTACCCCTTACCTTCACTATATATTTTTCTCCTTTAAATATTTGTTGTTAAAGACCCTTCATTACAGTATCACAGCCAAAAAAGTGACTAAGCATTAACGGAATCTAACTGCAAAATCATTTGAAAAGTAATTAATTTGTCAGACTCTGTAGAAGCATTACCTGTTTTAGAGTACTTTCTCAGCTGTTAATTTCAACAGAGCAGACTGTCGAATTTACATAAGAATAGGAGATTCATATATTATCAGTACAGGAAGTACTTAACATTTAATATAATAACATAGCATGAGAACATTTTTCAAAGGGTTCAAACAAAATAACAACTAATTCCAGAATCATCCTTCAAGATGATGATTAGCCCTGTTCTTTTTCAGTAAAGAAAAATATTCTCCTCTTTGTAATTATAATCATCTTATAAATTCCTACTTTGTTCTACCATCAGACTTTTACAGCTGTTCCTAGCAATCTGCATTTTCTGAGAGCTAATCAAGATGGAATATTCTCTTTCATATAACAAAGACCGGTATAATTCTACTCTTAGACGGTAACTTTTAAACAGGTGCACACGTGCATGCATTTGTCAGCCAGCATCCACGGACGCAGCCACTATATAACATAGGCGTGTATATGTGTGCATGTTACAAAATAGCCTGATGCACACCTATGGGCTAAAATGTCGCTTCAACATCAAGGGTGGGGGGATTTTAATTGACATGCATTCCCAAGCCATTACCAGTTTTCTCAGTTTCTTCCCAGTTTGCCCAGGTAAGGGACAGGACTTCCAAACCCCCCTAGTTAAATAGCCTCCTGTTTCCCTGTGTTAGGATTATGAGGTGTTGGAGTGGATTCTTGGGTACTGCGGTGATGGCCATTCCCATGGGGAGGAGCCCCGTGAGGAACCACAGTACTAGGCTAGACTCTATACACGCAAACACAGAGAAGTATTTATTGTACAGCTCAATGGTACTGCCCGGGGAGTGGGCAGCGGTGAACGTAGCCCAGTGAAGTAGTCCAGGGGTCCTCAGCAGAGGAGATCAGTCTCACACTCGAGTAGGTGATAGGCAGTGTGGCGTAGCAGGGACAGGTCCCAGATGTAGGCACAGTGCTGCAGCTGAAGGTGAGACAGACTGAAAGGGTTAGCACTCACTGAAGCAGAAAGCTGTATAGTTGAAGGTCCTGACAGGTAGAAGTTGATCAGTGGCAGGCACCAGATTAGGGAGAGCAGGTCCTCGAGGAGCAAGTACCCGGTATCCCAAGATAGGTACCTGAAATAGAGCAGAAGGGCCCCCGAGAAGTGGGTATCCAGGTTAGGAGAATTACCCCGAAGGGCAGAGAGAGCTTCCTGCGGCAGCTGGGAAGTGGCAGAGCAGCTTAGACCAGAGGCAATCCAATCCTTGCTAACTCACGGGCCGATACAGTACAGTGCGCTCCGACGGAGCGCACTGTTAACCTGCCATTGGACGCGTGTTTTCCCTTACCCCTTATTCAGTAAGGGGCAGAAAACGTGCGTCCAACCCGCCGAACCTAATAGCGCCCTCAAAATGCAAATGCATGTTGATGGCCCTATTAGGTATTCGCGCGCGATTCAGTAAGTAAAATGTGCAGCCAAGCCGCAAATTTTACTTTCAGAAATTATCGCCTACCCAAAGGTAGGCGATAATTTCTTCCGGCACAGGGAAAGTGCACAGAAAAGCAGTAAAAACTGCTTTTCTGTGCACCCTCCGACTTAATATCGCCCGAAAGTTAAAAAAAGTAAAAAATAAAAATAAAAAAAAAATTTTGAAGTCGGCCGGCAGCTGTTGGGTCGAAAACCGGATGCTCAAGTTTGCCGGTGTCCGGTTTCCGAGCCCGTGGCTGTCAGCAGGCTCGAGAACAGACGCCGGCAAAATTGAGCGTCGGCTGTCAAACTCGCTGACAGCCACCGCTCCGGGCCAAAAGGAGGCGCTAGGGATGCGCTAGTGTCCCTAGCGCCTCCTTTTGCCCATTTCTACCGCCGGACCTAATTTAAATACTGAATCGCGCACACAGGCGAGTGGCCTGTGCGCGCGCCGGGACCCGCGGACTTTACTGAATCGGCCCATCAGTTTGTTAGCAAACGAAGGGCAGGCTAAATACCAGGATGTGATGACATCACTTGGAGGGGATGCCCCCAAGGTTCCCGCCATGACGTGGATGAAGGCGTGGGTTGCGTGCGCGCGCACACACCCTAGGCGGCCCTCAGGAAAATCATGGCGAACACCGTCGCCGTTGCCGATCCGGGGACACCAGAGAGAGTGGCATGAAGACGTGGCAGCAGCCATCTTCCCAAGGCCTGAGGAGAGGGAAGGAAGAAAGGTGAGGCACAGAGGTCGAAGCTGCCTGAGACTGACGGACGCAACACCCTGTTAGCCCCGAGCTTTAAAACCTCTCCGATCTATTTTCTTTATTACTTACTTGTCCTCCATAGTAGGGGTTAATAAACATGTGGATAAAGGTGAACCGGTAGATGTAGTGTATTTGGATTTTCAGAAGGCGTTTGACAAAGTCCCTCATGAGAGGCTTCTACGAAAACTAAAAAGTCATGGGATAGGAGGCGATGTCCTTTCGTGGATTACAAACTGGTTAAAAGACAGGAAACAGAGAGTAGGACTAAATGGTCAATTTTCTCAGTGGAAAAGGGTAAACAGTGGAGTGCCTCAGGGATCTGTACTTGGACCGGTGCTTTTCAATATATATATCAATGATCTGGAAAGGAATACGATGAGTGACGTTATCAAATTTGCAGATGATACAAAATTATTCAGAGTAGTTAAATCACAAGCAGACTGTGATACATTACAGGAGGACCTTGCAAGACTGGAAGATTGGGCATCCAAATGGCAGATGAAATTTAATGTGGACAAGTGCAAGGTGTTGCATATAGGGAAAAATAACCCTAGCTGTAGTTACACGACGTTAGGTTCCATATTAGGAGCTACCACCCAAGAAAGAGATCTAGGCGTCATAGTAGATAATACATTGAAATTGTCAGCTCAGTGTGCTGCAGCAGTCAAAAAAGCAAATAAAATGTTAGGAATTATTAGGAAGGGAATGGTTAATAAAACGGAAAATGTCATAATGCCTCTATATCGCTCCATGGTGAGACCACACCTTGAATACTGTGTACAATTCTGGTCGCCGTATCTCAAAAAAGATATAGTTGCAATGGAGAAGGTACAGAGAAGGGCAACCAAAATGATAAAGGGGATGGAACAGCTCCCCTATGAGGAAAGGCTGAAGAGGTTAGGGCTGTTCAGCTTGGAGAAGAGACGGCTGAGGGGGGATATCATAGAGGTCTTTAAGATCATGAGAGGTCTTGAACGAGTAGATGTGACTCGGTTATTTACACTTTCGAATAATAGAAGGACTAGGGGGCATTCCATGAAGTTAGCAAGTAGCACATTTAAGACTAATCGGAGAAAATTCTTCTTCACTCAACGCACAATAAATCTCTGGAATTTGTTGCCAGAGGATGTGGTTAGTGCAGTTAGTGTAGCTGGGTTCAAAAAAGGTTTGGATAAGTTCTTGGAAGAGAAGTCCATTAACTGCTATTAATCAAGTTTACTTAGGGAATAGTCACTGCTATTAATTGCATCAGTAGCATGGGATCTTCTAGGTGTTTGGGTAATTGCCAGGTTCTTGTGGCCTGGTTTGGCCTCTGTTGGAAACAGGATGCTGGGCTTGATGGACCCTTGGTCTGACCCAGCATGGCAATTTCTTATGTTCTTATGTTCTTATGTGGTAGGGGACCCCGACACATGGCTATGCACCTAAGTATTAATCTAAAGATAAAATCTAGGAACGCCTATGCCCACCCTGCCTATACCCTGCCCCTTTTTGGGAATTTTTCATTTGTGCGTGCAGCAGGAGATGCATGCATACTCGGGCAGCTTTTAAAGTCCGCTCAGTGCACACCGGCCCGACATATTTGTGTATCTCCCAATTTTGGCGCACGTCGGGATTTTAAAATTCACCTTTTACTTTTTACTTTGTATCATGAATCCTTTATTCATCACATATGTTATGTGTATATGTATATGTTTGGAATTGCCTAGACAAAAGCCAAATATGAATATTTTACCCCACTAAGCAGATACATTTTGTGTATACAGCTCACTGTGTGCTTAAAATTCATCTGGATAAACAGAAGCTGTCATGGAGGCTGGCTAAAGTTATGCATATAAGTCAGGTCAGAAAAATAAGAGGACCATATTCAAAGGCCATTTAGATGGATAACTCAAACGTTATCCATCTAAATGGAAAATTTTGCATATTCAGCCACTTATCTGTCAAAGTTATAGCTGGATAAGTAGTTATCGGACTATAATTTAGCCAAATAAAAAAGAGGCTTCCCAAGGCATTCCTGGAACACGATGAGTTTCACAGCTAACCTAGCTGAATATCGGGTATATATGGATAGGTTATCTAAACAGCTTTAGTCCTACTTCAGAGCTGGTGTAAAGTTATCCAGCCTTGTGTGGCCTGATAACTTTCTACTTAACCAGATACCTTAAAAAATATCTGTTTAAGTAGTGCTCTCAGTATTTAAACAAACAAACAAACAAACAAAAAAAAGATATCAAAGGGCCTGCAGCCCAAATGTTCCCTTCACCAGGCTTAAATGTAAAAGGGCCCTTTCGGGCCACCTCACAGTCCCCAAAATTTACTGGGCCCCTCCATCTTCAGAGGAAAATTTCAAATCTTCAGCCCCTGGACTTAATCAAGCAAGGTCAGGAGAACATGGTACAAATCTACCCTTCTTTCTCCTTTCATCACTCCAAATAACATTAAATCTTCACTGATGTTAACTGTAGGGATGTGAATCGTTTTAGGACGATTAAAATTATCGTTCGATAATTTTAATATCGTCTTAAACCGTTATGGAACACAATACAATAGAGATTCTAACGATTTATCGTTATAAATCGTTAGAATCGTGAGCCGGCACACTAAAACCCCCTAAAACCCACCCCCGACCCTTTAAATTAAATCCCCCACCCTCCCGAACCCCCCCCAAATGACTTAAATAACCTGGGGGTCTAGCGGCGGTCCGGAACGGCAGCGGTCCGGAACGGGCTCCTGCTACTGAATCTTGTTGTCTTCAGCCGGCGCCATTTTCCAAAATGGCGCCGAAAAATGGCGGCGGCCATAGACGAACACGATTGGACGGCAGGAGGTCCTTCCGGACCCCCGCTGGACTTTTGGCAAGTCTTGTGGGGGTCAGGAGGCCCCCCCCCAAGCTGGCCAAAAGTTCCTGGAGGTCCAGCGGGGGTCAGGGAGCGATTTCCCGCCGCGAATCGTTTTCCGTACGGAAAATGGCGCCGGCAGGAGAACGACTGCAGGAGGTCGTTCAGCGAGGCGCCAGAACCCTCGCTGAACGACTTCCTGCAGTCGATCTCCTGCCGGCGCCATTTTCCGTACGGAAAACGATTCGCGGCAGGAAATCGCTCCCTGACCCCCGCTGAACCTCCAGGAACTTTTGGCCAGCTTGGGGGGGGCCTCCTGACCCCCACAAGACTTGCCAAAAGTCCAGCGGGGGTCCGGAAGGACCTCCTGCCGTCCAATCGTGTTCGTCTATGGCCGCCGCCATTTTTCGGCACCATTTTGGAAAATGGCGCCGGCTGAAGACAACAAGATTCAGTAGCAGGAGCCCGTTCTGGACCACTGCCGTTCCGGACCGCCGCTGGACCCCCAGGTTATTTAAGTCATTGGGGGTGGGGGATTTAATTTAAAGGGTCGGGGGTGGGTTTTAGGGGGTTTTAATGTGCCGGTTTTGCGATTTTACGATTTTTCGATTTTTCACGATATTTTACCCCCCCAAACGGCAACAATATGATTCCCTCCCCCTCCCAGCCGAAATCGATCGTTAAGACGATCGAGGACACGATTCACATCTCTAGATAACTGTGCTGTTCGTATGTACGGTTGTGCATGTAAAACTGCCCTCCACAACCCAACTCACCACACGAATCTCATTCCGAGTTACTAGTGCCCCCTCTTACAGTGAGCCTCTACACAGGCAGGCTCTCTCTCATACATATTGTGATAGAAGCTTGTCCAGTCAGTTTTTAGCACGGGCGCTATTTTTGCTATATTTACAGCAAAATGATGAATTTAGTCCTAAGTGTCTTAAAGTTAAGTGTGTTACTTTATGTGCCTATATTTCATTGCAGACATGTGTGTAGGTCCCGTTAAATATCTGGGTAAAATTTCACATATAACTTTACCCGAATAACTTACCCACTCACCAGTTCTCTGAATATCAAGGTCTATATAAATTTTATGAAATTATCTCCTTATAACATTCAGCATAAATTTGTGGGCTGTTATGTGCTCAAGTTACACCAATTTAGAAAGCAAATTTACATGGAAAGCGGCTAGCGGCTGAATATTCACCTCATAGAGCAGTGGTTCTCAATGTTGTGTCGGAGGTGGACCCTTGGGCCGAGGTGGGGTTGACGCAACCCATAGGTAAGGACCGACAGGTCCCCACTGTCGGCAGGTGGAGTGGGCTGATAGGCAGAGGCCGCTGGAGCTTCACCTATACCAGCCCTTGTTCCCCGCGGGTTAAGCCTTTGGGTGCTGGGGCCAGTAGGACGTAGGTGGGCCTCAAGATAGAGTAGCAAGAGAAGTTGGTTAAGCCCAGAGACAGCAGGCAAGGGATGGTGTAGTCCTACTCTGGACTGGGTCAGGTTCTGGAAACTCGGGCACCAATGAAACAAAGGCAGACTGAGGGCACTCGAGCAAAGGTAGGCCGAAGCCTAATGTCCACATCCAGGGAGTAGGCAGGTGTCAAATGGTAGGCTTGAGTCAGGGCCGGTGGCAAGTGATGCTGAGATCTGATCACAGAGAATCAATATCATAGTCAATCAAAGCTGAGGTCTGGTCACGTAGAAGTCAATAGCGTAGTCGATCAAGGCTGAGGTCTGATCATGGAGAAGTCAATAGCACAGTCAGACAAAGCGAGGGTCAGTGTCTGGAGATGAGCAATATGTGTTCAGGCGAAGGAGAGGTCTGGGTCTGGAAATAGGCTGTAGCATAGTCAGGCGAAGCGGTCAAAGTCCACGTAATCAATCCGAAGCGTAGGCAGGGCAGGAACTAGGAATGAAGAGCATCAGGAACGTAGAGTAGAGACGAATCTCTAATAGCAATGAGTACTCGACCAGCGAGGAGACCTGTTGCAAAGGCATGCTATGGAGCGGGGCCTGAGCTAAACTACTATGAAGAGGTTGACGTCAACATCCAGGGCCATGGCCAGGTTCCCGCTGCGGTCCCTACATAAGGATCAGCGATGTGCGTGTGCCTAGGGAGGGGCGTGGCATATGTAATGGCGTCTCTCCACGGGCCACGCGGAGAGGCCCGATGAGCGGTAGCATCATGACCTGGAACGTTGGGGGCTGTGGCAGAGCTGGAGGCACCGGAGGAGACCTGAGGTCGGAGCTGGTGGCCCACCACCACTAGTGAGGAGGAACCAGAGGCTGGAGTCCTTGTGAAAAAGTGAAAGGGCCATGCTGCAGGTCTACCGCGGACAGCACACTTAACACTTAACCTTTACGCCCCCCTCTTGGAGGTCTGGGTTTGCTCAAATGGGCACGATGGTATTTCATGAGGAGGGTTTTGTCCAGGATGTTCTGAGCTGGTTCCCACAAATTTTCTTCGGATCCGTAACCTTCCCAAGAAAGGAGGTATTCCCACCGGCAGCCTCTACTGCAGACATCGAGGATTTTTTGTACCTTGTACGTCGTATCAGTTTCTGCCACAAGTGGAGGTGGCTCAGGAGCCTTCTAGGCAGGCCAGGATAGGATCACAGGTTTTAAGAGTGATATATAAAATGTATTATGTATTCCCAGTGTAGGAAGCAGCCAAAGCTGTTATGTAATGGGTCCAATGTGTCAGGTGACCGTAAAAGGTCCAATATACCTTGGAGGGAACCTTTTGGACAGTATAAAGTCGGATATACCGAATGCTTAACCAGACTTTCTGACCAGGGAGGAATTCAGGAGCCGAGCGACGTTGACTGTCATTTCTCTTGGCCCGGGAAGCAGCCTGACGTAAGTGAAGATTCGTCTGCTCCCATAAAATCTTAAGGGCATCCGCAGTGGCTTGTGCTGCAGGGGACAGCACTAATAGAGGTATGGGCAGAGGTGGTCAAAAGGCGATTCATTCACTCGGCTTGTCCGTTAGCTTGGGGATGATAGGCAGTTGTTAGGCTGATGTTAATACCAAATTTTCGGCAAAGAGTGCAACAATATATAGCAATGAACTGTGGACCTCTGTCTGAGACAATGTCCTTGGGTAGGTCATGCAATCTAAAGATATGGTGGAAGAATAGGCGTGCCAACTCTGGAGCAGATGGTAGGCCCGGTAGAGGGATAAAATGGGGCATTTTTGAAAATCGGTCTATGGTTACCCATATAACGGTATGACCCTTAGATGGAGGCAAATCCACGATGAAATCCATAGACAGGTGGGTCCACAGTTCCTCGGGAGCTGGAAGTGGTTGTAGGAGACCCCCAAGGTTGACCGACCGGGGGATTTTGCTGTGCACAGATATTACAGGATTCGACATATGCTTTAGTGTCAGAGACCATAGTAGGCCACCAGAAGAACCGCTGGAGCAGTGCCAAGGTCCGTGCTTGACGTGGATGACAGCAAATTTGGAATAATGTGCCCAGCGGAGAACTCTTTCTCGGAGTCGTCGGGGCACGACTGTCTTCCCAGCAGGAACTGGGTGAATGGCAGATAAACAAATACAGGCTGGGTCTATTAAGTGGCTACATTCTTCCGGAGTGTCTTCAGGCTCGAAGGATCGTGATAGAGTATCCGCCCAAAGATTTTTATCAGCTGGACAATAACAAAGCTCAAAATCAAACCTGGAAAAGAACAGAGCCCATTGAGCTTGACGGGCGTTGAGACATTGGGCTTGACTCAGATGTTCCAGATTCTTATGATTGGTGAACACAGTGAATTTGTGTTGCGTGCCCTTTATCCACGGGCACCATTCTTCAAGAGCCAATTTTATGGTGAGTAACTCACGATCCCCTATGCTGTAATTTTGCTCCGCAGATGAAAATTTACGGGAGTAGAAGGATCATGGGACTATAGTACTGGAAGCGGTGCGCTGACTCAGGACTGCCACAGCCCCAATGGCGGAGGCATCCACTTCAACTAGAAATGGATGATTCGGGTCAGGATGATGTAAACAAGACCCCTTCTAGAAGGCTTCTTTAAGGTGGTAGAAGGCTGCAATGGCCTCCCGAGTCCAATTTCACGTATCTCGACCTTTGCGAATTAAGGCCGTCAAAGGAGCAGCCAGAGTAGAGTAATGTGAAATGAATTGACGATAATAGTTGAGGAATCCCAGGAAGTGCTAGAGAGATACCCTATCACGATCCTTTGAGACGCACGGGCTGTGGCCAATCCTGGATTCCTTTTAACTTGGCTGGATCCATGGAAAACCTTTGTTGAGAGATAATATAACTGAGGAAAGACAGGCTGGATTTCTCGAACAAGCATTTCTCCAATTTTACAGATGGTTCTCACGAAGGCATAGGATGACGGTTTGAACATCAGTGTGGTGGGTGTCCAGGTCTTTAGAAAAGACAAGGATATCGTCCAAATAAGCCACGACTTTGGTATACAGCAAATCTCTAAAAATTTCGTTCATCATTCGTTGGAATACTGCAGGTGCATTACAGAGGCCGAAGGGCATCACCAGGTATTTGTAGTGCCCATCCTGGGTGTTAGAGGCAGTCTTCCAAATATCGTCAGGGCGGATTCGTATCAGGTTACATGCTCCACGTAGGTTCAACTTTGTAAATAAAGATGCTCCCTGAAGACGATCGCTCAGAGATTAGTGGCAGAGGATACTTGTCCTTATGGGTGATGGCGTTTAGGCCATGGTAGTCAATACACAGCCTAAGTGACAATCTTTCTTGGTCACAAAAAAGAATCCCGCCTCAGCAGGAGAAGTAGAGGGGTGGATGAATCCTTTCGCAAGGTTTTCTTGGATATACTCCATCATGGCCCTCGTTTCAGGCAGAGACAGAGGGTAGGTGCATCCTCGAGGGAACGTGGTACCTGGAAGGAGATCAATAGGACAATCAAACCTCCGAAGAGGTGGAAGAAGGTCTGCTTTTTGCTTGGAGAACATGTCCTCGAAGTCTATGTAAGGGGCAGGTATGCCCAAAGAAGTGAAAGCCAAAGGAACCACAGATGGAGGTACCACTTTCTGGAAACAAAACTGATGGTAGGCAGGACCCCACTCCACCAGTTGCAACAAACCCCAATTAAACTGGGGAGAATGCTTCTGTTTCCAGGGGAGTCCAAGAACTACCGGATGGATGGATTTCTCCAATACTAATAGGTCGAGTTCCTCAGTGTGTAAGGTGCCAGTGTGCAGCTGGACAGGTTCTATAGTAAGGGAGATTCGGCTGGGAAATGGCTCTCCATAAATAAATGCGATACTTAAGGAGGTCTCAAGCGAGCGGGACTTTATAGTCAGGAGCTGAACAACGTCCTTGAGAATGAAATTACCTCCTGCTCCGGAATCTACCAGAGCAAGGACTGGGAAGGACCAAGAATCCCAGATCAAGGTAATTGGTACAGATAACTGAGGGGCCAGAGAGGTTGTGCCCAAGTTCAGGACCCCTACTGAACTTGGGCCAGGAAGTTTCCCGGACAGATAGGACAAGTCTGTAGATGGTGGTCAGGTGCTCCGCAATACAGACACAGACCGGTTTGTCTGTGCCGGAGGCACTCTTCCGGTGTCAGCTGCCCATGTCCCAACTGCATGGGCTCTTCCATCTTAGCCACCATAGTGGCTTGGGGCAGGATTGGTAGTTGATGGCGAATGGGACCGAACCCGAGAAGGCTTCTTGGGCATCCGACTCTCCTGGTGATGCTCTTGGAGACGGTCTGTCAAGGCTATCAGGTTCTCAAGAGAGGAAGGGAGCTCCCTTGCAGCCAGCTCATCCTTCAGCTGTGAGGAAAGTCCTTCCAGGTAGGTAGCTCATAGGCAGCCTTCCTGCCAGGCGAGCTCAGTAACCAAAGTCCGAAACTTGATGGTATAGTCGAAGAGACTTCTTTGACCTTGATGGAGATGTAGTAAGCTGGTGCTTGCCACGGCATGCCGCCCGGGATCATCAAAGGTCCGTCAAAACCCAGCCATAAACTGAGACAGTTCCTCTAGCAAGGAATCCGAGCGTTCCCACAGTGGGGAAGCCCAAGCCAGTGCCTTCCCTTCGAGATGAGATAAGATGAAGGTGACTTTGGTCAATTCGTCCTGGAAGATGGAGGGCTGCAGAGCAAATTGCATATAGCATTGGTTAATGAATCCTCTGCAGAGTCTGGAGACACCATTGAAGCGCGGGGGCACTGGTAGAACCAACAAGGCATGAGGCAACAATTGAGATGGCTGTGGATGAGGAGGAGCCGGAGTAGAAGCTGGATTATTAGTGAGGGCATCAAACCAGGCGTGAAGACGATCCATGGAGGAGGTCAATGCCTCAAGAAACTGCTGCTGTTCTTGTACCTTGGATGCCAGGCCTGGGCTGGCCTGGAGGGCACATGGCTCCACCGAGTCTATGGTCTTTGCAACCTGTTGCATCGGAGGTGGACCCTTGGGCCGAGGTGGGGTTGACACAATCCATAGGTAAGGACCTACGGGTCCCCACTGTTGTGCAGGTGGAGTGGGCTGATAGGCAGAGGCCGCTGGAACTTCACCTATACCAGCCCTCGATCCCCGCAGGTTGCGCCTTTGGGTGCCGGGGCCGGCAGGACTTAGGTGGGCCTCCAGATAGAGTAGCAAGAGAAGTTGGTTCAGCCCAGAGACATCATGCGAGGGATGGTGTAGTCCAACTCTGGACTGGGTCAGGTTCTGGAAACTCGGGCACCAATGAAACAAAGGCAGACTGCGGGTGCTTGAGCAAAGGTAGGCCAAAGCCTAATAAGTCCATGTCCAGGGAGTAGGCAGAAGAGGCGTCCAATGGTAGGCTTGAGTCAGGGCCGGTGGCAATCCAGGGGCTGTGGCAAGTGATGCTGAGGTCTGATCACGGAGACAATCAACATCATAATCAATCAAAGCTGAGGTCTGGTCACGGAGAAGTCAACAGCATAGTCGGACAAAGCGAAGGTCAGGGTCTGAAGATAAGCAATACGTGGTCAGACGAAGCAGAGGTCTGAGTCTGGAGATAGGCTGTAACATAGTCAGGCAAAGCGGAGGTCTGAGTCTGGAGATAGGCTGTAGTGCAGTCAGGTGAAGCAAAGTCAAAGTCCGTGTAATCAATCCGAAGCATAGGCAGGGCAGGAACCAGGAACAAAGAGGATCAGGAATGTAGAGACAAATCTCTAGTAGCAACAAGTACTTGACCAGAGAGGAGACCTGTTGTAAAGGCACGCTATGGAGCGAGACCTGAGCTTAAATTCTATGAAGAGGTTGACATCATCATCCGAGGCCGCGGCTAGGTTCCCGCCTCGGTCCCTACATAAGGATCAGCGATGCACACGCGCACCTAGGGAGGGGCATGGCGCGGCTAGTGGTTTCTCTCTGCGGGCCGATGAGCAGTAGCATCATGACTTGGAATGCTGGGGACTGTGGCAGAGCCAGAGGCACCGGAGGAGATCCGACGTGGGAGCTGGCGGCTCACCATCTCTAACGAGGCTGGAGTCCTTGTGGAAAGGTGAGAGGGCCGTGCTGCGGGTCTGCCGCGGACGGCATGCGTAACACTCAACAGGTGTGTTGGGACACACTGGTGTGTCGCGAGGTCCTGGGAGGTGTGTCGCAGGGCCAGCAGATGACTGCCTTCTTATCAGCCTGGGTGGGAGTTGGCTTACTACTCTTATATTATGCCTTCTCCTCTTTCTGGCCCACTGGGAGGCTGTTTCCTCCTTCACCAGATCAAAGCAAGACATTGCCAGGTCCTGCTGTTCTGGGCCTGATGGGAGGCAAACTTGATCTTACCCTGCTGAGTCTGGAAGTGATGCTGCTGATGAGCTCTTCACCCTGTGGTGGGTGGACAAAAGGAGGTTGGGGATGCTATGAAGATGAAAGGGGAACGGAGAGAGAGTGTGGGGGCTGCTGAGTAGGAAGGGGTGGGAATCAGGGGGTCGGAGTAGCTGGGCAGGCAGGGAGATGGGATGAAGGGGGTAGGGAGAGTCAAGCAAGGGAAAGAGGGAGCACAGGGATGTGGGGGGATCAGGAATGCTGGGCAGGGATATGAGTGTGAGCAGATGATTGAAAGTGGAATAATTGGGAGAAGGGAAGGATGATGGCGGCATGGAAGGGGAATGTATTTTAAAATGTGTTTCTGTTACTGAGATAGCACCAGAATCAGAATATCTTTTTTATATAGTGAACTAGCCATTAAGCCCGTAACAATGAGCTACATTAAAATGTTTTTTTTGGTACATTTCCTTCCCCCTCCCCCCTCATTCTCCCCCCTCCCCCTCAGTCTCCCCCCTCCCTCTCTATTCTCCTTCCCTCCCCTCCCTCTCTCCTCCCTCCCCCTCCCCTCAGTCACTCCCCCCTCCCCTCAGTCACTCCCTCCTCCCAGTCACTCCCTCCTTCCCTCAGTCACTCCCTCCCCTCTTCCCCCTCCCCTCAGTCACTCCCTCCCCCTTCCCCTCAGTCACTCCCCCTCTCTCAGCTCATTCACAACCCCTTCGGATGGCACAAACGGAAGATCTCCAGGGGAGGTCCTTCCCTCCCTCGTGCACGCCGTCCGCCGCCGCTACTGCTCCTCCCAGCGCCATTTTTGTTACAGGCAAGCTCTGACTGACGTGCTCGCCCGCGCATGCGCGGTAGAGCTGCTCTCTACCGAGCATTTGCGGCACGTCGGTCAAGCTTCATTTATCTAGTAGATTGTATTTGAAATATCCTAGTTCTGTTTTGCATCCTTTGTTTGTGGACGGGTGGGGGATGCAGGTTCTTGTGGATTCAGAGAATATGTTTACATTTAGCTGCATGATGGTCAAGGGTTCAGTGTGTCACACCCATAGGCATTATCTGCCAGGTGTGTCCCAATAGAAAAAAAGGTTGAGAAGCACTGTCAGAGCATACAAGCCTAGGCAGTTTTAGTTATTTTAAGTAGGCTTTTTAAAGATTATGGAGAGTATCTATGGGTTCAGAAAATCAATCTGCTGGGTCAATTCAATTGTTTCTAGAGAAACATGCTGGGATGCAGAACAGATATGAGCCAGTGAAAGTAGCATTTTATCAAAACATTTAGTTTTAGAACTAACTATGGAATCCACATGGCTACAAATCCTGTGTACACATTGGGGTCGCTTTTCAAAACTGCGTGTGCCTCCATGAGTGTGCAGTTCCCGGCGCACACACATAGACACACTGTATAACATGCACGCGCCTGTGCACGCATATTGTAAAATCTGATCTCCACTGCACGCGCATGTGCAGGCGGAGCGCAACTCGTGTGCACGGGGGGGATTTTCAAATAACGCGTGGCGACGCAATCCGTCTTTTTACCAGTTTCAGTCTGCTCCAATTAAGGAGCGGACTGGGAGGGAACTTCCCAACCCCCTCTGCCTAACCTTCCCTTCCCTTTCCCCAACCCCTAACCTCTACCTAGCTACCCAAAATTTTTTTATTTTATTTTATTTTTTTCTGCTTCTCCAGAGCAGAGATATTTTCCATGCACTGGCAGCTAGCCGACCGCGCTTCCCCAGGATAGCTGCTAATGGCACTTTTTCAGGGCCTGGCACTTCTGCGAGTAGCAGGGGTTATGCGCATGGTGGGGCCCATTCTAAAATGTGCGCAGTGCGCACAAGGCCCAACCACACATGTAATCCCCATTTTCCAGAGTTTTAAAATGTAGTTGTTTCTGTATTAAACTGGTATTCCAGATTGGCCATTATATGCCAAAATCATTAGATTCAAAAACAGCTTCCTGTATTTTGTGCCATAATATCAGAATCAATCAAAATCAATCTAGGCTTCACAGTCACACCCCTTGCTTTTATTTGATAAATGATTGACTTGAGAAGATATTTATACTGAAAAATAATGGGAAACTGGCTAGGTTCAGGTACATAAAGTACCTGCTGAACTGAACCCTGATTTTGCTCTCACAATGTTCAAACGAATACTGAACTGAGGATGTGATGGTGTTGCTAAAAATAATTAAGCCAAACACTAAGCAGTACTACATGCGTTTGTTCCCTAGCGAAACCTGCAGGCAATGTTCCAACATAGTAAATGTCAACAGATAAGGATCATCTGGCTCACTAAGCTTGACCCCTTACACTGCTGTTGTTAGTCTTCAGCCATTCCTGCCTTTAATACCACTCACTGTGTTGACATCTCTCAGTTTCAGACCTTACAAAGTTAACCACCTGCAGGAGATCACTCCTTACCTTTCACGTCCTTTGCTGGGATGTGTAGTCTAGACAGCTTGCTGCCCATGCTAGGTGATTTGCCACCTCCCCCCAATTATATTTGAGAATCTGCCAAAGCTCTGCTGCTACTATGCGCTGGTTGACATTACCTCTTCTTTTATGGAGTGTGATGTGGTTGTACAACCATTTGGATGGCATACATCATTTCTATTCCATGTCTAACGAGCTATGCTATGAATAGTACAGCTTTTAGATCACTTGTCATGGATCACTTTCAGTGCATTGCAGCTAGGAACATATTTGCTTCATAATGGCTCACACTGGAGTAGCTTCACCAAAAACTATTCCATTACACAAATAATTCTGCTGATATATCATCCTGTCTTGCCAGTAAAAAGGACATAAGGGATAAAAATAATTTCACAATTTTCACAAGCCAACCAAAGGCACACATTTAATTTCTTGAACAAATGAAAATGATGGTGTATATGCTAAACATGATGAGGCCGATATTTAATCCTACGCTCGTGGGGTACATTTGTACGCACTACCCGGCGCACACAAATGTACACCAGATTTTATAACATATGTGCACTGCCGCGCGCATGTTATAAAATCCGGGGTCGGCGCGCGCAAGGGGGTGCACACTTTTGCCCTAGGGGAGCCCCGATAGCTTTCCCCGTTCCCTCCAAGGCCGCTCCGAAATCAGAGCGGCCTTGGAGGGAACTTTTCTTTCGCCCTCCCCCCATCTTCCCCTCCCTTCCCCTATCTAACCCAACCCCCAGCCCTACCTAAATCCCCCCCTAACTTATTTTATTTTTTACGCCTGCCTCTTGCAGACATATATTGCGCGCGCCAGCCAGCTGCCGGTGCGCCATCCCCCGGCACATCCGCTGTGCCGGAGGACTCGGGACTGCCCCCGGCCCTGCCCCCTTCCCGCCCTTTTTTCAAAGTCCCAGGACATACGCGCGTCCCGGGGCTTGTGCGCGCTGCCGAGCCTATGCAAAATAGACTCAGCGTGCACAGGGGTAGGTTTTTGGGGTTATGCGTGTATATTATGCGCGTAACCCTTTGAAAATCTACCCCTATCTGTCATACTTTTCATAGTTTAGCCATAGGTTTGGCATAGGAGAAAAAGTTAAAACAATAGTGCTTAATCAGGCTGATGCAATATTAGGGGTGCAAAAAATGTGCATCCAAAGTGGACACACATTTCTTGAACATGCACACATCCACCTCTCCTGGGAGCTCAATGCAATAAGCAAAAGAGCTGCCGCACTAAAAGAGACGTGCAACGGATAATTTGTGCATCCCTTGAGCTCTGTATCGGGCACTTAGGAGAAGTGGCTGTGCGCCCACAACAGCGTGGCCAGAGCTCCCTCCCTACTCCCTGGCAGGGCTGTTCCTGATTGGTCCCTTTCACTGACATGTGACAAATCGGCAAGAAGTGAAGCAGTGAAAATATTAAGTGCCCTGTGTTTGCAGGTTACCAAAACAGATGCTCAATTTATGAGCGTCCGCTTTATCCCACAGCAGCTAATTTACTGTCACAATACGCACATACAGTATGCATGGCCCTGAGCGTGTATATTGTGGGTGTATATAGTATGCCCCCAATTATTTTTTTAGGTCAAGACTTGTTTTGCATGGTGCTGCTTTCTGTGGTTTTTCCTACTTAATATCACGATGATACTAAGTAGGAGGAACCACAGAAAAGCAGTGGTATTTGTTTTGTTTTTAAGTTGAGGCCTTGACGCGGAAAGACTTTATGCCTGCTCTGGGCAGGAGTAAAATTTGACAGGTTAAAAAGTGCATCTTGGGCGCACAGGGATTTTTTGCATCACGGGGTAATAGCTAATGGACTCATCTACATGGCATTTACATGTAATGAGCACTATTAGCTACGCGTGAGTTTGGACGTGTGTTTTGGATGCACTGATCCTCCTATTGCATCAGGAGTTATGGATGCATATCAAAACACGTGTCCAGGTGCTCGTTAAGCTGTGTGCTAGGCTCAGCGCACAATATTGCATCGGCCTGTATGCATATTCTTCTGACATTGTATTTTAAGAAAAGTTATTAAAACCGATGCATGACAAGAACCTCAGCCAATTACAAGATTTTAAATCATAAAGAAAGAATGGGATTTTGTTTGCAGTTCAGCCTAGGACCCTTGGGACATAACATTCTGAATAATATCATTTCTTCAAGAAAAGGAATAACAGAATTATGTGCATGCCTATGATGGAACAGATGCTTATGGTTAGGACACTAGAAAAAAAATTACCAGGACACTTTAATGTTTGCATTCCGCATAATAAACTCAAATAGGACCATCAGATAAATATATTACCTGGAAATCTTTAAATCAGAAGAATGTCAATGAAAACAATAATTTCACAGACCTAGGTTATAAGTAGCATAATAAATATTTCTAACATATTAAATCTCTAATTGTTGCTTTTTATCTAGAATGATTAACATAGCATTCTTAGGGAGATGCCTTAAAGAAACAAGTGCATCCTCTAATGTGCCTTCTACTTTAATACACATTTTTACACCTTAAAATCCAGAAGGAAAAACTCTTAGACTCCTTTGTGCTCCTGTAAACATGCTGGTGTGAAGATCACGTCCATAATGTTTTAAGGTCAGAATTTGCTTGAATTATCTGCTTTACAAGTGCAGACTGCATAATTTAAAGCTGCCTTAGGGTAGCCTTAACCGTAGCGCCTGACTTTTCAGAAAATGTATAAGCTGTGGCTACTGCAGCAAACAAGCAAGCTACTTATTTTAGCCCTCATTCAAGGCACAGTTTACCTCAGAAGTAAGATGTTGATACTGCAGTGAAATTAGAGATTAACTACAGTTAGAGCAATCACTAAAAAACAATCATCTTTTAGACGGAAGCATACAAACTGTTTCATTAGATCAAAGGGTGATAATGAAAGTAATATCAATGGAGCTCTCCTTCAGAATGTTAGCCAACAGGCAATTGCTGCTGAAAGACCAGCCCAAATGGCTGGTCCAGTCATTAATCAGAACTTCGCTTAAGCGTGCTATTTCTTCTCAGTGCAACAGAACTATGAATCAGATTGTCTAAAATATCTACGAATTCTGTCTTTATGTGCAATCAGAAAAAAAGAAAAGCAACTTGAGGAAAAATATTGAATGCAAACAAATGTTCTTTTAAAACAGTTACATTGCTAGCGCAAGACAATCTGACTGCTAGTCAAACAGTACCCTACAGTTCTATTAAATATGAAACACATCTCAGTGCTTACTATAGAAAGTATCAAAACACCCTGCATTAACCAAGAAATACCGGTATGTTTCCAAAGGATTGCTGTTGTATAATCTGCTATTAATTCAGTGCACATGAAAATATTAACACTCCCTGGTATCTCTCTAACCATTTGGGGCTTGATTTTGAAAGCATTTTCCATGCATAAAATCCTGTTTTATGTACACAAAAAGTGCTTTGAAAAACATTTCCTGGGTTCTGTGGGCAAACATATGCACAAATTTCAATTTTGTGTGTACTTTTACCCAGAGTCAAAGTAGGCATTCCTGGGGACGGAGAAGGGGGAAGGGGGACAGGGAAAGGCACATACTTTAATTTTCAAAGCATGCATGTAAATCCACACACTTTATAAAATACCCTCCGCTGCATTTATTTCTGGGTTATTACACAGGCATTATTACAATTATTACATGTGTATAATGTATGGCCATATTTTTATAAAATGGGTAGAGAAAGGCTGAGGTATATTGCTTTACAAATATACACACGTACTGAAACATACATATGGAGTTTCGGGGAAGAAATATACGGTATTTTACTAACTGCACAGTTTATAAAATACTAACCTAAATTTCCTTAACTTATGTATGAAAGTTGGGTTCATTTACATTTCTGCTTGTAAATACTGTCTCAAGCTCTTTTTTTCAAAAGGAAAAACAAACAAATGCTTAAAGTACTGATAGAATAGCATTCTAATCTGGGCCATGTAGACACTTTTTTCCACAAGCTTGCAAATTTTAGTAGTGCAGTTGTCCACTGGAATTTTAAAATTGTGCATTTAGCACAAAGTAAGGGCACAAATGGTTGAGGGACGTGTGGAACTCAGTCAACTGCTTGCAAATTTCTGTTGCCCCATTTTGAAGAAAAAAAAAAGAAACCAGCAAGGTTTCTCTTTTCTTCTATTCATCTGGTATTAGTCAGATCACTTTGATTTGGTTTTTTATTATTTTTCCTAAAAGCATAACAAGTAAATGGAACTAGCGAGAGCTTGTTGCCCTAGTTTCTGCAGTAACAGCAGAATGTGGCAGAGAAGGTCCATTTTGTTGACAAATTGTCAGGTAGAAATGGCTCATTAAGTAAAAGCCTAGCACAACAAGAAATGTGTTGAGTCCTTAAAAACTCTAACTCAAAGGCCAGCTTGGTCGTACAGTTGCAGTACTATATGAAGGGACCTACGTTCATTTCCTGGTTCAGCTTAACTGCTTCCAGGGTCATCCAGGACTGAGGCCTCTCCACAGGTAGTGTTAAAAGCCCCTGAGGGGAGGGACTCAGTCATCATGCAATGCTGACACCTAGTGGCCAGACATACGGTCCATGATTGAAAAGTTCCAGAAGGAGCCATGGTGCCCTCACAAGGACCATCATTGCCATGAATGGACTAAAAGAAGTTGGGAGAGTTATGGAATAAGCAGGGGGGGGGGGAATGCCCAGAAAGTTGCAAATGAAGACTGCAACTACCAGATCATTGCCCTGATTTTTTTGTCCAGTACATTTCCAATAATTTATTTTTTTAAACATTTAAAGGGTAATTTCCAAAATCCATTTACCTACTTGGGGGTAGATTTTAAAAAACTGCGCCCGCACGTACTTTTGTTCGCTCGACCGGCGCCGTCACGCAGCCCACCTCCGTTCCCTCCACTCCCCCACACCTTCCCCTCCCTAACCCACCCCCCCCCCAGTCCTATCTAACCCCCTCCCAGCTTTGTTGGAAAAGTTATGCCTGCCATGCCCGCAGCCCCGCCCCGGAAGGACGCACCTCCATGACACGCCTCTGACACGCCCCCACCAGGAAAGCCCCGGGACTTACACGCGTCCTGGGGCTTTGCACGCGCCGGCAGCCTATGCAACATAGGCTCGGCGCGCGCAGGGGGAGCTTGGGGCAGGTTTTCAGGGGGTACGCGCATATCTTACGTGTGTACCCCTTTGAAAATCTGCCCCATAATGTGCACTTACATGAGTAAATCCTATGGACAATTCAATGGCATATATTGTAACAATTTTCAAAAGCCCACTTATACGGGCAAAGTACATTTACACATGTAAAACCCATTTTTATTAAGCGTGTAAATGCTTTTGATAACAAGGCCCTTTCTTTGCAAGAGATTCAGCACCTGTGTGTTAAATGGGGCAGAATTATAATTCAAAGATCAAAAATATAGTTTGGGTGTACAAAATGACACTAACTTAACCCTGAATTCACAAATCAATGTTGTGAAAATGTTTTGCTTTATTTTTTTTTATTATTTGCAAAAGTTGAGAGTTTTTCAGCCATTTTTTTACCTAGGCACATTTTGCACAAGTATTGATCCCATTATGCTGTTGCGTGTCGATCACTGTAACATCCTGTACTTGGGGTTTACCAGGAAAAAAATACAGCCCCTGAGACTGCTGCTCCTGCCATGTGGCTGAGGTCATAGTTGGGGGGGGGGGGGAGCGCAGAGTTTTTTTTGGGAGGGCTACCTGAGACAGAGGGGTTGGCCTGGCCTCTGGCTCCGTAGCAGAGTGTTCAGTGTGGGCTGGGTTTGGGGACTGGGCTGGCCCAGGGCAATTAACGGTCGCTAAGGAGATGGGGTTGAGCTGGGGCTGGCAAGAGGGTAAAAAGCAGGTCCAGGGTCCCAGACCTGGCCTCTTCCTTCATTCCTTGTACCAGTGGGGGGAGCTTCCAACAAGCAAGGATTTACTGTTGGAGCCTGTGGTGGAAACTCATGGTTCATTCAGACATCTATGTCATTCAGAGGTGGATTGCAGGAAAATATCAGCCCAGGGATTTTTCCCTAATCGGCCCACGGGGTATCTGACACCCTTGTGCACTTTCTCTGCAGCACATGAATCGAATCACCAAGCCAACTCTGAAACCCGGCAGAATTAAGCCCAAATATCTCCAAAATAAATTTCACATTTTTCCTAAATAACTAAGAACTAGAGTATACTCTAGACCAGCAGTTAGGAATCAAAGCTGTAGACCCCCATACCATTCATGAAAATCGGTTGGGGCCACCCCACAAGTCTGCTTAGCAGAATACCTCACTTAAGTCACACAGACTGACCCTTACCAAATTCAAAAAGAAGAGATAATAAAATATAAATAAAAACATGCAGACAAAAACTGAACTTGAAACCGCAACAAGCCAGGCTGTATGGAATGGAAAAGAAATATCATTCCTTACTAAACATGAAACAATAACATTAAGAAATATAAAGCATCAATCATAATAGCAAAACCAAACTCATAAAAGAATAAATATTTCAAAACAACTTTAGATTCCAGTCACCCTGAGATTGTCATGGATTAGTAGGGGTTGGGAGATATGCACAACTTTCTTCTCTCTCTAATACACATGTTCATTCTCACACAAACTCTTTTATATTCTCTCTTTCACACATATTCATTAGACCACATGCTGTCTCTCACACATGCTCACTGGCTCACATGCTCTCTCACAGACATGCTCGCACATATACATGCTCCCACTGGCTTAAATAGTCCTCTTGCTCATTGGCTCACTCATTTTCTCTCACTCACAAACATGCTTTCGTAGCAACAACAAGGCCGACTGTATTATGCAGTGCAACAATGGAAAAACAGAAACAATCACTCCTTGCAAAATATCAAGCTATAAAATCAAGAGATATAAGACATCATTCATAATATTAGAACCAAGAAAGAATGAATAAAGCAAAACAGCACTACATAGCAGGATAAGTAGGACTTATGTGGTTACTGCTTAGTCACAAAAGTCCTTATATGGCTAAAACGTTGGCTGCATAAGTTGTGGGCAGAGGTGGAGCAACTTAGCCGCATAACTTGTGCAGCTAAGTTGCAATTTTTGGTCTTTGCCACATAAGTTTACCATCTACATTAGACGGTTATAACTGATATGATAAGTACAAATATATATATGCATATATTCAACGACCTAGCCATGTCGCTGAATATACCAAGTAATTTAGCCGGATATGTTATATCTGGCTAAGAGTCATTTATCAAACCGCAATGTGGCTTTATCTCGTGCGTTAGGGCCCTATCACACGCGATAAGTACTGCATCGCGGCAGTAAAATTTGAATTCGGGAAAGGGGAGGGGTTTGGGTGGCTTTTGGGCAGGGTAAAAACATTTTAATTCCGTCACTGCTGCAGGCGATAAATGTTTTACACATTATCACGGGCAGTAGTGCCGGAATTACCTTTTCCATTGGCGGTATGGGAGCAATATGGTGCTGCGCAGCTGCAACCGCAGCGGGTGAAAACGCACTGCTCCAATGCAATTGGCTGCATAACTTACGACCCCCCCCCGCCCGTTTTTTTAGCGCAGTTCATCATTCTGCTATATTTATATTTATAGCAGAATGATGAATCTAGGCCTAATTTACTTACTTAAACAGCCATCTTTCAATACTGGGCCCCTAATAATTAAAAAAAAAAATCACATAAATTTGTTCTAATATTTCCTAAACACCAATAAGATATTTCAAAACAGCAGCTAGACTGCTTGTCCAGGCACAATTCAGAGAGCAATTTTCACAGATTCTGACTGCTCTCCACTATACCAGTTGCTGCATGTATTAAATTCAAAGCTTTAACCTTGGTATTTAAGAACCAGCATTACACTGACCACACCTGTTTGGCTGAGAAATTGATGCCATGCCTTGCACCTCACTCTCACTGTCTTCTGAAAATGCAATTTTTCTTATATAGTTTTAAACTGGTAGAATAAGTTACCAAAAAACTGTGAGCTTACCAACTGACCTTATAAACATTCTTTAAAACCCTTATTTACTGCTGCTTGATTTCACATCTTGTGCATCTATTTCTTTTACATGTTGACTGTTTTTATAAATAAATAAATAAATATTCCATGGACAGCAAGAACAACTAATCAAGCCTGGGTTAAAAAAAGCTTTCCTTTTTCCTTGATGCTATGATGCTAAAACTAAAACTGACATTCATTGGACTTGTAATTCAAGCAAACAATGGCATGGCAAAAGCTTTGAATATTCCAAACTCTACAGGTTGCCCACTCCCCACTCTGGAGTGCATTTGTAGAGCGCGACTAGAAACTCACATGTCATTGACCAAGATGCATATTTTTACTTGCACAGAGAAGGCGCTAATCAAGGTGCCCGGTTTTGCAAGTAAAACGCTACTCCTGCTGTGCTAATCAGTGTGAACTATCACATTTGTACCATCCAAAACGGTGCTACAGTGAACTCCCCGGCTGGAAATGCTTGTGATAAATAAATGATAATGAAGATGATGATATTATACCTATACCTTTGATTATTATATTCCTTATAAAAAGAGAGAACTAATTTAGGCTGGCTTGAGATTTATTTTGGAGAAATAGACTAAAGGCAAACAAAAGGGGAAAATAATGAAAATGTGAAATTTTGAACAGTTTAAACACATTCTATGATTTGGTTCCTGTAGTTCATTTGATGTCTAGTTGCAAATAAAATTGTCTTATTTAATGGATGAAAGAAGCATAATTCAGACATTAAGGGGTAGATTTTATAATGTGTGTGCGCGCGTCCCGGCGTGCACACATGGACACGCCAATTTTATAACAAGCACGCTGGCACATACATGTTATGAAATCCGTGGGCCACGCACACACGGGCACCGGATTTTATAATCCACGTGCGTATCTGTGGGTGGGGTGCACAAGGGGGGGGGGTACTTTTGCAAATTCTGTACGCGACACATTCCGCCTTCCCAGTTCCCTCCCAGTCCATTCCAATTAAGGAGCGGACTGGGAGGGAACTTCCCTACCCCCCTACCTAACCTCCCTTCCCCTTCCCCACTTCTCCCCACCCTCTAAACCCTACCTTTTTTCTTTTTTTTTTTTTTCTGTTTCACAATTACTTCAGCACCCGAGCAAATGGCCGCTGTGCCGGGGGCCTCTAGCCCCGCTCCTTTCTCGAAGTCCCGGGACTTACACGCGTCCCAGGGCTTTATGCACATGGCCGGGCCTTTTAAAATAGACCCAGCGCGCATAGGCATTTGAAAATCTGGCCCTTAGTTTGCAAACTAAATATACCATGAGAACAAAACTCATGCTAAAATGTTTTTAAGTAATGCAATGTGGATGCTAACAAGCATTTAACTTGCTATCGACTAGTTTTTAGTAAGCCTACATTAAAAATATCCTCAATAGTATATGCACACTATTAGCATGGATGCTAACAATAAAAAGTATGGGGGGGCAATATTCAGCCACTGAGCGGCTTGACTAATTATCTGGATAACCATATCAGGCTAACAGGCAGGGTATATTCAGTGGCACGGTCTCGATGCTGAATATACCCAGCTATATTACAGTTAGCTGGCTATGTATAACCTGATAACTTTAGGACCTCCCTATTGCTTGACTAGAGTTAGCCACATAGGTTAATTGGCTAACTCTTCCATGTGCACGCAAAATGGTCTTATCATGCACACGGAGCTCCATTATGCCTACTTTTAGGAAGGCAACGACTCCTATGGGCTGTTCTTCATGCAGAAAACAAAAAATGTCTGCAGATTTTTCAATAGAAAATCCATTTCTCCTAAGTTGCTTTGAAAATGAAGGTTATGAGTCTCCCTTTTAAGTCTCAACAGATAACAGTATCATGCCCAGGTTAATGTACCAGAGATCGTTTATTAGCTCAAATGGTTGAGGTACTCTTCTTTTGTAGCAAGAAGGGCTGGATCTAGCTGGACTGGTTTCTATACATAATAGCAATCTTATTTTTATAAATAAACATAATTCTCCTGGAAATCTTCTAATCCATCCAAACCAAGTATTTGAGGACCACTGTCAAACATACATTTATATGGCATTGGGTCCCATTATGGGAAAAATATAAAATGTTTAAAAAAACAAAAACATACATAGGATTTAGATATCTCCCAATGAATTCTGGTTGTACATTAAAACATTTAACTAATCACTCCGGGTATTCCTGATGTGAGGTATGCCTGGCCTTATACTGCAATTATTCCTTAAATCTATTCAGCAAAGCATTTTGATCTTTTTTAAAAATGTTTATCCTTAGCTATATTCTGTGTCAGCCATTTCTGACCTCACAGAGTCTGGGAAAGACTTTGCATAGAAACGGTGAATATAATTCCAAAAGGAACATTTATTTATTAATTTATTTTCTACATTTCTAGTCTGCTGGTCCTAACATACTTGAGCCTACTTAAAATGCAAAGGATACATAAAAAAACAAAACATCTAAAGATATTCCAAACATTTCATCAGAGAAGAAAACTAAAGCCCATTTTTATTGCAGGCAAGCATTACAAGCAAACTCTGCTGACATTTTGATCAATCAGAACTTTCTCACAAAGAGATACTTGCATCCAGCTTTAATATGTGCACGGAAGATCAAAGTGTCTGTACTCTTTCTTGGTCAAAGCTCAGATGTGTCTGTAAATCACCTCGGCTGATAAACAGTGACATTTTCCCTCTCCTATTTATAAACAGACAGTTTGAAAATTAATAAAGCATAAATACCATTCAGAATTTCATAGATAATGGGCTCCATACACGAAAGTTTGGTGTGTAAGCTGAGGTCATTTTGCAAACAATTGGACTAGAGGGCTATTCGCTATGGAGGTAATTTTCAAAGGAAAATATAAATATAACATACTATCATAGCAATTTTCAAAAGCGCATTTACCTGTGTTAAGTGTAAATATAGGTAAAATCTACTGACAATTCACTAGCATAAGTAATTCTCAACTGTGTGATTTGGAATAGGCATGTATAGCACACCCACACAATTGTTCTCTGGGGAGGAGAGGCTGGAGCAGAAAGTAAAACCAACATGAAATAAAATAACCACACTATTACTATTGCAAGTAACATAAGCAAAATCAGTGCATGCACATTTACATTACACATTTAGATTTTCATTTCCTATATTTTATGTTTGTTTACACACAGCTGAGAGGTGGAGTTATTTATGTGGCCCCTTCCATAGGTGGGGGTTTACATTTGATGTCATAAACAGGATCTAGAACTGGATCTGGTCATTATCTAGAACATGATTCTATAAGGATCTAAAATATATTACAGAACACATCTAGAACATTGTCTACAACAGTTTAGAATGCACCCTGAATGTATTCTAGAACATATTTTTTAACCTGGTTTTCAGTGAAATGTGTGCTGTGTTATATGTGAGTTTGTATTAAAGAAACAATCTCATTTGGGGTAGTTTGTCTTCTTGCTGAAAAGAGCATAATATCTGAATTACAGGGACAATCTGTCATATCAATATCTGCAACCCCCACCCTCTCTCAGTTCAGATCAAGAAAATTTTAAAAGTTAGGATTTCAAAATTTCCTTCTAAATTCTGGCCAGAATATTTGCTTAGATTCTGAAATTAATCTCACAAGATTATCATATGCACACATAACTGAAATCACCAGTTTGCTGTTACTTCTGTCAGTTCACCCAGGCCATCTCCAGTTCATTAAGACCCTCTTAGTACCTCAGCCTGAACACTCAGACCTTCTATCCAAAAACAGTAGACAACAGATGAGTCTGATATCAACTGTGCTAGTTAATAAGCAGTAACACTGCAAGAATAAGTTACTAATATATTTGTGTAGATCTCTTATAAAATAGCAAATTCCGTGGGTATCTCTTGGTCTGCCCTAGATGCTCCTTTTTTGTGCAGGTAAACATGTGCACGAAACAAAAAATACACACACAATTTCTGATGTTTACAAAATAGCAAGCATGCGAACACAAGCTACTTACATGTGTATATGCTAATTTTGTGCATGACCCCTTTGAAAATGTACTCAATAGTGTTTATACAACTATTCTATTATTTGAAGCTAACTGGAAAATAAATAAAACAAACCTTATCTAAAAGATCATTTTACTAACACTTGCTAAAATAAACCACAACAAAGGGCTAGGCTTGTTTCTGCTGCGTGAAGAGGAGCGCAGGATAGAAAAACTCCTTTACATTTTTTTTCCCTTAATCTGCAGCCAAGCTCATGGCTCTCCACCTCTCTCACCTCTCCCCTTTACATTTAATTTAAAGGATCATTAGTATTTAATCCCTTGTTCCTCACTGGCTCCATGCAGGTATCACTTACCCAAGCTGTGATCTAAAAGATAAACCACTTATTAGTTCAAATAGAAAATAGTATTTTAGAAGCTATCCATGAAAAATTAATTGTAATACATTCTGATATTCCCCAGTTTACAGTAATAGTCCCCTTGGTGTCAGTGTACTCTAGCAAATAATATAAGGCTGGCTTCCAGCCAAAAGGAGCCCTCTCTCTCCCCCCTTTCGCTGACATCAAAAGAATTAACCATCACAAAGAAGTTTTAATGACCCTTCTGTTGACTTCCAAAAGGAACATTTGGTATTTCCATTCCTCTGTAGCTAGCAAAAGAAAGATTTAATGGAACTGCTTCAAGTTACCATTTGTCCTTGCTGCAGAGGAAGAAGGAATTTAATAAATACGTCTGAGTTACATTAGTATTTTTTTTTTAAGTTGCTCGGGCTCCAGATTTAGGGGAGTCTTTGTATCTGGTCATTCCCAATTGCTAGTAAATGCAGAGGTATGAGTCTGAAGTCTGCAGTAGCTACCTTTGGCTTCTCTCTAATTAGGGAATCCTTTCACTTCATCAGTATCAAGTTGTCTTTTCAGTTTCAGGGTTTTCCATGGCAGCTTTTTTTCTGATTGCTCGTGGAAATCCTGGCCTAGATTACCACAAAAGGCTGCAAATAGAGTGTAACAGGCTTCCAGCATGTTACAAGTCTCCATGAACAACTTTTATATTTTCAGGATTAAGTTTTTGAAAAGTTTTATCCCATTTTTTCAAATGAAGAAGTATAGACACCATATTAGAAAAAAATATAGTAATAAGGGGCAGCAAACATGCTGCAGATACCTTCGAATGTATTAACTGGCACTGTTTTAGTCATCCTCTCAGCAACATATTTCATGACAAAACTACCAGCTAGTCTGTATGACCCACATACGGGCCGATTTAGTAAAAGTCTCTCGGCGTGCGCACAGGCCACTCTCCTGTGCACGCGATTCAGGGGAGAAGAAGTTGCAAATTAGGGCCCACGTCCCTAGTGCCTCCTTTTTGACAGGAGCGACAGCTGTCAGCGGGTTTGACAGCCGACGCTCAATTTTTCCAGCATCGGTTCTCGAGCCTGCTGACAGCCACGGGTTCGGAAAATGGATGCCGGCTAAATTGAGTGTCAGTCTTCCGACCCGCGGGCTGCCGGCCAATTTAAATTTTTTTTTTTTTTAATTTTTGATTTTTTTTTAATTTTGGGGCCTCCGACTTAATATTGCTATGATATTAAGTAGAGGGTGTACAGAAAAGCAATTTTTTCTGCTTTTCTGTACACTTTCCCGGTGCTGGCAGAAATTAATGCCCGCCTTTGGGCGGGCGTTAATTTCTGAAAGTAAAATGTGCGGCTTGGCTGCACATTTTACTTTCTGTATCGCGCGGGAATAATTAATAGGGCCATCAATATGCATTTGCATGTTGCGGGCGCTGTTAGTTTCAGGGGGGTTGGACGCGCGTTTTCGATGCGCTATTACCCCTTACTGTATAAGGGGTAAAGCTAGCATGTCGAAAACTCACGTCCAAACCCGGGTTAACAGTGCACTCCACCAAAGCGCACTGTACTGTATCAGCCCGATACTTATCAAAAACCACCATTTCTGTGTCAATCTTGAGGAAACACAGCTGCCAGTGCCTTTAATGGAACAGCCTATGAGAAGGAAGTATATTGGCATTGATCCTTTCTAATATTCGCACAAATATCCAACTAATTCATCTCAACATGTGGTTTTATTTATGTAAATTATCTAGCAATAGCAGCACAAGCAGGAAACTTTCCCCAGATCAAGCACACTGACAGCTGCACTAGTCAGATTATATCGTTAATCAACTTTGACCAAATCTAAATAAGATATACATCTACCTATCTGCCTGTGCAATGGCAATATCAATAAAGAACTAAACATTATTCCAGAACGGCATATATCTGATTCACTGCTCAAAGCCAATATACCTCATACCCTGCTCTTTAAGATCCACATAGAAAAAATGAGAAGTAAAGTCAGTATCCAAAATTTCATCTCTAAGCTTGGACATACAAAATATACAATAGACACCAGCTACAATAAGAACTGCTATGCTTGCCTTATGTTACTGTATACTGTGCTGAATATACTTGCCTGGAATGGGAATGCACTGCCCTGCTACCAAATTATTGCAAGTTACCAATTAATCACAATAGTTTCTATATCCTTTCTGGAACAATGCTGCCAGACATCTGAAAAGTCATGGCCAGTCAAACAGAGAGGAAGCCACAAAAAGAGGACTCTGGACATCCTTGGTCACACAAAAAAAACATGCCTGAAATCACATAGGCATTTTCTCATGACAACAGAGATAATTAACACCATGCCTGTGCCTGCCACAACTTGATATTGTTGATGGGATTAGCATGGGTATCAGAGCAACTAAGCATCTTCCTGAAGGGGTAGAAGAGAAATGGACCATTTGAAGTCTAAATTGCATCTGTTCCTAAGTTGGTTGGTCAAGAGTTGACATAGCATCATGGATATACCTTACAAAACCTAAGACCTGTGATTGTGATGAGAATCAGACCATGCAACAAGTTTTTATTGAGAATGGCTCATGCACAATGCAAGATTTTACTGAGGCCATCTTACAGATTTTAAATGTTATCAGCAGTGAAGGAAATATGACTCTGGTTGATTGACACAAGAAGAAGAAGAACTGGACTAACCTAATGCATTTGTGCTTAGCATGAGATATTTTTTGCTCCTTTCATCAGATCAGTGCATTAGTTTTATAATTACTACAATTTTCTAGAATTATGTTAACAATCTAACCCTTTTTTTTAAACTGACATTTTTCTAAGTGTAATTCAGTGAATTAGAAACAGTTATTAATTTAAATTTTTTTCTCTCCCTAGGTAAGATGTAATTCAGTAACAAATGAAATACTCCAAGCCATTTCTTTTGAAGTCAACTAGCCAGTCTGCTGAAGGACCTGTTCAATAGATCCTTGGAAATGGGAGTAGTGCCTCAGGACTGGAGAAGGGACATTGTGGTACCACTTCACAAAAGTGATAGCAGGGAGAAGGCTGGAAACTACAGGTTTGTAAACCTTACCTCAGTAGGGAAACTTAATGGAGAGACTGTGAAAGGAAAAAAGGATAAACTATTTGCAGTCCAATGAGTTACAGGATCCAAGACAACATGGTTTTACCACAGGAAGATCCTGTCAAATGAATATGATTGATTTTTTTGATTGGGTGACTAGAGAACTGGATCAAAGAGGAGTGTTAGATGAATTTTAGTTGGATTTTAGCAAGACGTTTAATACGATCTGTCATAGGAGAGTCTTAAATAAAATGAGGAGCCTGGGAATTGCCTGACAGACATCAACAAGTAGTGATAAATGGAAACTATTCTGAAAAAAAGAGTAATAAGTGGAGTTCCTCAAGCATCAGTTCTGGGACCAGTTCTGTTCAATATCTTTGTAAGTGATACTGTGGAGGGATTAGAAGATACAATTCATCTTTTTGCAGATGACACTAAGAAATGAAGGAGTAGAGAGAATGAGACCTAGTGTTGCAGTTTGAGATACAGCAGTAGAAGAATAGTGGACCCTTGGGCCGGGCTGCAAGGAGAGATCCTTATGGCAGACCGGGAGGCGGAGTCAGTGCCTGGCAAGGGTTCACCCGGAGCCCAGAATCCCCCCGGGAGGAGCCCATAGGGACCCAGGCTCTCGGGACTTAATGCAAGAGGAGTACGGAGGCTGGCCTGCGGGAGTCCGACAGTAGTGCCGAGGATGGCGGACACCGGACCAGGTCCGGAGTGGGACAAAAGTACTGAGTCCAGCAGGGGGTCCGGGACAGGGCCCGAGGTCAGAAGGCAAAGTTCAGAGGCAGGCCGGAGGCTAGGCAGAGTGCTGTGGCGGACCAGGCTTAAGACGGGTGACGGGCAGGCAGGCCGTGAACTGGAACAGGCTGGGATAGAGGCAGGTGGCAAGCAGACAGGCAGTGTACTGGAACAGACCGGGATCGAGGCAGGCGGCGGGCAGGCAGAGTACTGGAACAGGCCGGGGTTGAGACAGGCGGCAGGCAGGTAAGCAGCGTACTGGAACAGGCTGGGATCGAAAGCCAGGAAGTCCAACAAGAAGGTCACTGAGACAGGTACTGGAACGGAAGGCAACTAGTATTCAGAGAACCTCGTTGCAAGGTGTTTAGTCGGAGACTGGGCGCCGGTTAAACGTGACGTCAGCAGAAGGGGCTGTCCCGAACTTCCGGGTGCTGGGCGCGTGCGAGGCAGCAGAGGGGGTGGAGCTTCGGGTGGCCTGGACGGCGTACTCCATGTGGCAAGGCCGCGACCGAGTGGCCTACAGGAGCGGGATCCCGGTGTGCCCCGGCACGGAGCGGAACGGAGGTAAGCGGAACCGACCCTGAACATGGGGGAGGCGGTCTGGACCGCAACACCTAGAGAAATACAAGAAGCAGAGGAAGGTTTGGCAGTTGGGATTGAATATTATGAAGTGCAGTCATATATTTAGAGTAATCTGAAGGAGTTGTATGTGTTTGAGGGCAAAAGATTGATGAGCATCAACTGGGAGAGAGAGACCTCACAATGATGTCTGATGATCTGAAGGTGGCAAAACAATGTGACAAAACAGTAGCTAAGCCCAGAGGGATGCTGGGATGCTTCAAATGAGGCATAACCAGCAGGAAAAAGGTTGTAATGAACAGATCATTCGTGAGGCCTCACCTGCAATACTGCATTCAGTTCTGAGGACTTTATCTCAGAAAAAATGCAGTCCAGAGAAAGGTAACCAAAATGGTATGGGATTTGTATAGAATGCCATATGAGATGAGACAAAGAGCTTAACCCATTATGTCCTGATTTTTTTTTAAGAAGCTATCCTCTGAATAGGACACTGGAACATAATGAATTAATATGTATACCTTGGAAGAGAGAAGACACAGGAGTTACACGATGTTAGGTTCCATATTAGGAACTACCACCCAGGAAAAAGATCTAGGCATCATAGTGGATAATACTTTAAAATTGTCGGCTCAGTGTGCTGCAGCAGTCAAAAAGCAAATAGAATGAGGAATTATTAGGAAGAGAATGGTAAATAGAACGGAAAATGTCATAATGCCTCTATATCGCTCCATGGTGAGGCCACACCTTGAATACTGTGTAAGATTCTGGTCGCCGCATCTCAAAAAATATATAGTTGCAATGGAGAAGGTACAGAGAAGGGCAACCAAAATGATAAAGGGGATGGAACAGTTTCCCTATGAGGAAAGGACGAAGAGGTTAGGGCTGTTCAGCTTGGAGAAGAGACGGCTGAGGGGGGATATGATAGAGATCTTTAAGATCATGAGAGGTCTTGAATGAGTAGATGTGACTCGGTTATTTTCATTTTCGAATAATAGAAGGACTAGGGGGCATTCCATGAAGTTAGCAAGTAGCACATTTAAGACTAATCGGAGAAAATTCTTTTTCACTCAATGCACAATAAAGCTCTGGAATTTGTTGCTAGAGGATGTGGTTAGTGCAGTTAGTATAGATGAGTTCAAAAAAGGTTTGGATAAGTTCTTGGAGGAGAAGTCCATTAATGGCTATTAATCAATTTTACTTAGGAAATAGCCACTGCTATTAATTGCATCAGTAGCATGGGATCTTCTTAGTGTTTGGGTAATTGCCAGGTTCTTGTGGCCTGGTTTTGGCCTCTGTTGGAAACAGGATGCTGGGCTTGATGGACCCTTGGTCTGACCCAGCTTGGCAATTTCTTATGTTCTTAAATATGATACAGACTTTTGAACATCTGATAGAAATTGATGCACAAAAAGTTTTGATGGAAAGAAACTGTAAAACTAGGGATCACAATCAAACTCCAATGGAGGAGACTTAGGAACATTGTCAGGAAATATTTATCTAAGGAAAAGGTGGTAGATGCCTGGAATGCTCTCCTAGAAGAGGTGAAGAAGACGACAACATGGAATTCAAAAGGTTATGGAAAAAGCACAGAATTCCTGCTGGCTAGAGAATAGATATGAAGAAATGGAGTAACTTTTCTATTATACCTTGGGGGCAGCCTGCATGGAGACACAGTTGCTAATACCCTTAACAGAAGGCTTGGCAATAGCCTGTATGGAGCAACAGTAGATATTACTTTAACAGAATACTTGGGGGGTAGCTTGCACAGATTGGCAGTTGTAACTACCCTTCCCTCCAAAAAAATTGCTGGGCAGACTGGATGAAAGTATTGGTATTTATTTGCCATATTTTACTGTATTACATTGAGGACCATATTCAAATACAAATTAGAGGATAATGAAATAATTATTTGTCTAATTGCTTATCCGGCCATATTCAGCCCTTATCCGACTAAATTCTAGCAGCGTAACTAGTTACTCAGCCCTTTTCGCTCGTGATAACTAAATCGGGGCAGAGTCTGCACTGGAAGGGGAGGAGTCGGGGCGGCCTCGGGGCGGACTCCGTGACAACTTTGCTGACGGCGAAAGGTAAGACTCCTTATCGCCGCCAGTATCGCGCCCAATAGCACCACCTTTCACAGTGGTACTATTGGGTGCGAAAGCCAGTAGTGATGGCACCGCGGAGATGCTATCACTGCTGGCTTTCACAGGCTTGCTCCCCACTTTATCCCCCGCCCCCCGTTACCGCCAGATTTCCTAAGTTCTGCGAACTTAGAAAATCCAGGCCTAAGTTAGGAAATACCAAATTGTAGAAGAGAGCAAAAGTTCTTGATGGCATAATTATGATGGAGAGGCTTGATTTTCCCTTTGGAGAATTAATAAAGTGGAAGAAGAGAAATCTTAGTACCCAGCAACTGCAAATGATGCCAACAATCCTATTATCTGGAAGCCATTTGCTAACACTGCTACCCTGAGGACATTCCAGTAAAGGTAGGGTGATATTATAATTATATTATTTTCAATGGCCTACAAGGTTGTAATTTAAACTGGGGAATGACAGATGATATATTACTTATTCATCCCTGTAGCCAGTAAAAGGCAAGGGAACAAGTATTAATGAGACTTCTTATCTATTTATTTAAAAAAGATATGAAAGATTTTTTTTTTGGGGGGGGGGGGGGGGAAGAGCAAGGCAGAGAGGGAGAGATAACCATGAGGTGAAATGCAACCTGCAGACTTTAGGCTGTGGAAAGAGAAAAAAGAAAAAAAAAAGTTTTTCTTTGCTATGGGGAGTTTGATATTGATTTACCATGGTAAGTCCTTGTCCAGTAACTAGAACAAGCATAGCCTGTTATTGTGTAGTAAAGGCAAGCAAGGTAATTTTTTAGATAAATATTATTATATAATATTTAACTAGGTAAACAGTATTAGCATAGTTCTTATATCCTATAAGTATTACGCAAACTGAGGGGGTCATTCATCAAATCACGTTAGGGCCTTATCACAGCAGTTAGGGCCCTAATGCCCATGATAATAGCATAATTCATGCGATAAATAATGCATCGTGAGATGCGTATGCAAATTTTAAAAATTTAGTCAAATGGGAGAAGTTTGGAAGGAATTATGAAGAGGTGTGCTTAACGTTGCGTGCAATATATCATGGGATTTAATGCCAAAAATAACTACACCTTTTTTCCTGGCGTTATGCCCAAAATGGGAGAGTAGAAGAGGGGGAGATTGGAGGGGAGGAGAGAGAGAGAGAGGCAGAGAGAGTCTCTGGGGAGACACATATATTAGAAAACTTTTCATATCACTGTAAGGAAGGCCATTCTGAACTCAGGGTAAGGTTTTGGTGGTGGGCTAGGTTTTGGGAGGGTAGTTTTACATGCACAGTCAGAAGTACTAACAGAACAGTAGACATCAATGAATATTGTATGTTATTTGGAGTGATAATGAGATTTGTACAATGTACTCTCGACCTAGATTGATGCACTCTCTACCTAGCTACTATCAAGCTAGGTCGAGAGTACAATGTACAACTCTCATCTTTGTGTACCTTTCATCATTCCAAATCACATAAAATCTTCACTGATGTCTGTGCTGTTTGTATCTCTTACTGTGCATATAAAACTGCCCCCCCAAACCTCACCCGTTACTAGTTGCCCAACTTACAGTGGTATAAATAGTTATTTGAGAGCCTTATAAAGAGTCTCTCTCTCTCTCTCTGTGATGTCATATCAAACAAATTACCCAAACCTCACCTCTTTTTTTTTCTCTCGGGCACTATTTTTCACAATTTTATAGGCCTGAGTTTGGGGAATAATTAGAAGATATACATGATTTTATTCAGAGGAGAGAAGGAATTTTATTTTATTTTGTTATTGCCTGGTCCATATGGAGCACTGAAAGGCAAACAGGTTCTTCAAGTATCTTGCAACTGCATTCATCACCCAATTGGAGCAATTGGATTGCAGAGAAATTCATCTATTTGGCAATCAAATGAGGTTGAATTGAAAAATAATATGCTAATGTTCTAGCCAAAATTTAGATGGGTATTTTGGGAAACTTTTTCAATTTGCATGAACTGAAAACTAAGAAAGGGCAGGGTTTATGATTATAAGTTGCAAAAAGCTAATTATTTTCTCTTCCAATGATAATAAGTTCACTGTAGTGTCATGAATTTCTGTCTCCTATAGGGGTAGATTTTAAAAGAAGCGCACACGGCCTACTTGTGAGCACGCTAACCGGTGCACGCAAATGTACGCCAGATTTTATAACATGCGTGTGCAGGCACGCAAATGTTATAAAATCCAGGGTCGGCGTGCGCAAGGGGGTGCACAATTGTACACCTTGCGCGCCCCGAGCCATGCTGCCTTCCGCCATTCCCTTCCCCCTATCCTGACCTTCCCACCCCTTCCCAGCCCTACTCTAACCCCACCCCAAAATGTTTATCTTACCTTTTGCGGAGCCTGCCGGCACACGATCCTCCAACAGAGCGGCAATGACCGCTCTGTCAGAGGCCTCTGGCCCCACTCCTTTTTGCAAGTCCCAGGACTTACACGCGTCCCGGGGCTTTACGCACATCGCGGGCCTTTTGAAAATAGGCCCGGCGCGTGTAACCCTTTTAAAATATGTAAATGTGTATGACTGATTTTGCTTATATTACTTGTGATATTATGATTTTTTATGTTATTTTTTCGGCTCCAGCATGTACTCCTCTGGGAGAATCTTTAGGTGGGGGTTTACATGAGCAAGTCACTTTTATAGGGTTGGGTGCTGATTTTCTTCTGTTTGTGCTGGTGTAACTCACTGTTTAATTTTAGGTAGTACTCCCCAGTAGTTTCTTCTGTTTTAAAGGCAGTTTGAAGTAGATTGACACTGGAGCCTCCAGCAGAGACTATGTTAATTGTCTTCAGTAGTCTTGAGAATAAGATGAAACAGTTAAGATGTAGTACTTCAATCTTGAATTTATTCCCTTCCCTTTCTATTTTACCTGATGAAGATGACGGAAGACAGAAGTACTGAGATTGAGAACTGCCACCGATGAAGATCACTACCCCAGTCGCTCAGTACATTATTTCATAGAATAGGATACAGGTTCCAGAAATGGCCTTTGAAATTTCTGTATATCCAGATTTTCACTGCTTGGAAAAATCCTATTCTTCAGAACTTATCTGCTCATAAGGAGCAACAGTTTGCAGTCCTTTTGGCACAAGGCTGGCTCTGAGGAGCCAAGCAGCCAGCTAACATCTAGATCTACTTCAGCAATTATTATTACTGTCTTCAATAAGTGATTTGTGATTAAATCACTTTCTGTTTACACAGTCTGTGCACTTAAAGGTGAATTTCAGAAAGCTGTGTGTGTAAAATTAGTATTTTAAGTATTAAAATACCATGTGTTTGCATAAATGCTATTTTAGAAACCCAAACATACACTTGTACATAAGCATGCACAAGCCAAATTGATTGTGTAAAAAGGGTTGGTCCAGGGCGTTCCCAAGCGGGGCAACATTTACGCATATGTTTGTATTTTAGAACCTGCCAAAGTGACGCACGTAATTCTTTTACTTGCATATATTTACACCTGATAATTATTTGGTGTAAGTGAAAATAAATGTATTGCCAATACTGACTGGGTGAGAGATGTGGGTAAACTGGGGATAGTTCAGGCTGAAGAACCAAGAGGGTCTTGATGAGCTAGAGATGTACCCGGCAAACTAGTGGCCGAATGATAAAACTGGTAATTTCCTTCACGTGCTCATTTTTAAAATTCACAGACTTGCACAAGTAAAAGCCACAAATGGTAAGAAAAATACACGTGTGAAATCTCCAAGCGTAAATGTTTAAAATCAGAAGCAGAAACATGCTTTTAACGGAAGCACACCACTTATTTGGATAAGTTTTGACTTATCTGGCTAAGTAAGACAGTCAGGTAAGTCTTCAAACTCAACGAATCTGGCTATCTTACTTATCCAGCTAAATAGTGCTTTTTTTTTTTTTTAACATCTGACTATTTTACTTAGCCAGAGAATTCTTAAAAACACTGCTTAGGTGGTTAAGTAGTGTTTTTTGAGGCTCATCCAGATAAAAGTTGAAACATCTAGCATATCTTTTAAATATGCATGAATGTTGTAATGAGTTTGAGCATACCTGCATATGTGGGCACACATGTGCAGGTTTTCAAGTTATCTTCCCTGGTTGCAGAATGGCTTCCCAAGAAACTGTTGGTAATAATTCATCTGATGTCAGTACTCAAGCCATAATGTTGAAACAACTATCTCAAGTATTTTTAATTTTCAATTAATTAAATTTAATGTGAAGAAGGGTTTTGTATGTTGAATAAAGTGACATTTAAGTTTTAGACAGGCACAATTTGACTATCTAGATTTTTGATCAACATTATTTTTATTGTTGAGCATTGTTTTAATCCACCTGTTGTCACATACTTTCAGACCCTTTAAATAAGCTTGAATAATTGTATCCCTCTTGCCTGAAACAACAGGTTGATTCCAAAGTAGGTTGGTTATACTCGCCTCCCAAAACCAATTCAGTCTACCCTAATGGATATGTAACAGTAGCTCAGTTTCTGTTCCTCTTTACCATCCCAGTTCTCCAGGTTATGGGAGGATTTGTATTTTTTGGGCATCCCTGTGGTTTGGATCTACCCTTATAAAAGGGGATTGGTGATGTTATTTTTATAGAGGGATCAGGAGATGTTGTAGAAGCTGAAATCAGAACTTGACAATCAGGGTCTGAGCTTGCTGTATTTGGGTAGGCCTCAAGGTTTTCCAATTAAGGGAAGTATTTTTGGACACTGAGAGAATTTTTGGAGTCTGAGTAGTCTCAACCTGAAGGATATATCACCCTTCCATGAGGGACTGACTTCCGTCTTATTTGATTCTCTATGCTCAGTTAAGAGTAGAAAGATATATTGAAAGGTTGTTTTCTTAAGTCTAATTTTGGTGGCTCATAATCTAGAGGCAGAGCTTCCCATCTTTCACAGAAAGAGTCAAAAGGACACTGATTCAACAGAGAAGGAAGGCAGGCTTTTGTGGATAAAAATACTGCTGCTCTTTTAATTGTCATTCTCATGTTTCTTTTCACTATTTTTGCCATTTTGGCCAGGATTTTATTTTTCAAGCTACAATACATTGGTTTTAATTTGACCACCATAAAGACTGGCAGTACTTTTTCTTGGCCTCATTGACGTTGTCTATCATCTTACGCAATGAGTTTTCATTTGACTTCATTGAAAGGAGCGGTGAGGGTGATTTTGTTGGATCATTCCCGGAATGCACCGAGGGCCACAGAGGTTATACTTCCTTGCCACTGGTGAAATCCCCTCCCCCCCCGCCAAAGCTTGTTGGTTCATTTTGGGAAGAGAGAATAGTCAGACATTTGCGTTACAGCCCTGGGAAATAGCCCTTCATTCAGGCTCGCAATGAAGACGGAGTTGCAAATATAATCATAGCTCCCAGTTTCCTGCAGCAGATCAGGATAGATTCGGTGACAAGAGTTAGAAAATTCAACAGCAAAGTTTCTAAAATTCTGTGGCAGGTATGTGGCATATTTACATAAATGTGAATTTATGTGCATAATAGGTAATTATTTTGCATAATACAAATAAAGTAGTTTTTACAACCTTGCTTTGTGTCTGAATACATTGTTTTGTTATTCTGGGAGATTTATGACTGGGTACCTTCAGGTATCTATGTGAGGGCGGAAGAGGAAGAG